>NC_087203.1:114588375-114633375 GCF_015104395.2 Macrobrachium nipponense | reverse complement strand
TTTATAATAACTTGCATACTTCCAGAACTGTGATCAGTGAGCAGTCAATTCGTCATTCTCTTTGGCAAAATACGATAAAGCTCTCTTGGCAGCCACGGGGAAAGGACTTCTCTAACCAAATACCTTTACAGAGCTACTTGCTAATCAGTGCATTCCTCTCGATGGTCAGGGGCATTTGGCTTCCAAAGTGCATAAATCAACTGCGGTTTCTTTTCCCCCGAGCTTCTGTTATTTATCAAAGATTTAATTCCAGTTATCAGCCCACCGAAGTATGCGACTGGGTAATTAGGGAGAAGTGATTTGTCCCTTTTTCATTCAGTGAATATAAATGCTAATTGCATATGAGGCTATAGTCAGGATCACACACCCCTGAGGTATCCAAGATCTGGCCCCCTTAAAGTCAGAGTTTATTTATGGGGGATCTCAATGTATTCAGTTCCATGCAATGAATTTGGAATTTTATGGAACCGTGTTCTAAGTGGTTCAGGGTCATCTTTGAACTCCCATTGTGTAATGAGACAAAAATCCAGCTCCATTTATCTAAGGCGTTTTCAGGAAATTCTAAATCCTGTTGATGAACCAAGTTAATTTAATTCGAACAAGGCGTGATCCGACCTCCAGCTTCATACGTGCAAGATTTTCCCCTGGCGCAGAAGTTCTAAACATTATATTCCTGACTTTTAACGGTAATTAAAACGAGCTAAAATCTATGGTCAAAGACCATTGTTTCACCAACGAAAATTAAAATAAATACGCTATATTTTATTAGAAAATAATTTTTCTATTTTTCAATATGCACATTATTTCTTACAATCTCTTTCTAATAATTAACTTATAAACATCCTATCCTAAGATTCCTGTATTTTTAACTCAACGCGAAACACCTTTTTCAGACCTTTTTAAGCTCTACCATAGACCTTTCCTAACACCCCCACACACCAACAAGAACAACGTCAGCAAGAACAACAACAGAAAAGTAGTTTGTAAGGCTTACTCCCCGAGTAAGCGAAAATTAAAACAAAAGACAAAGACTGCTTTAAATGAATTCACTTCTGCCTTTTACAGTATCATGTTTTGTCTAACTGATGCATTTGTTTGTTTGTTTGTTTGTATGGTGATTTGACGTTGCATGGAACCACTGGTTATTCAGCAACGGGACCAACGGCTTTACGTGACTTCCGAACCACGTCGAGATTCGTGAACTTATATCATCAGAAATACTCATCTCTAACCCTTCAGTGGAATGCCCGAGGATCGAACTCGCGGCCACCGAGGTGGCAGGTCAAGACCATACCGATCACGCCACTGAGGCGCTATGCCACCTTCGTTTTAAGTTGCCTTATCTTTGAGTTGGGTATAAGTGCAATCTCTTTCTATTTCGTCCAAACATGTATTTCATTCATGAGAAACCAGATTCCTTATTATTATTATTATTATTATTATTATTATTATTATTATTATTATTATTATTATTATTATTATTTGGGAAAACACTATCACGAGAATATATTCTGTTCTAAAGGGTCCACAATAAAAAAAATTTAAAATTCGTGTATAATTTATAAACACTTTGTAAAAGCTTTCGAACCCTTCCCTGGGTTCAACATCTACACTTCATATCCATAAAGGAGAGTTGGTTCAACGATTCCTTTATAACTCGTACTCCCTGACCCTGACTTTCACAGACACACACGCCAAGTCTCTTGATAATCTTTTACAGATACCTTTTCGGGGAAAGGTTTAATGATTTAATTCACTCAAAAGCTAAATCTTTAGTTTTATGAATAATCTACCGATACATTCAGCTTATGATCACGAGGGTGTCAATATTTTTAGACTAATATTTAACCGGAAGATTAATGATATAATATAAAAATAAAATGGTGTCCTGTCATCGGCAGCACAGGTGTTTACGATAAGTGGAGAGACTGACGCTGTGAAATGACTGACTAACAGCTGAAGCTCTCAGTTGATATTTTCACTCATTCAGCCACTCGTTCATACATTTCATTCAAATGAATAACCAGGTACATACGACTATCTTGAATTTCCAGTCAAAAAAGAGTGATTGCATCCGAAATATGACGTCATATAAAAACATATATATTAATGTCAGGGTTTACTGTTATGAAATCTAGGGAAATCCAAGGGCGAAATAAAATAATAAGTAGCAAAACGAATTGTTACAAAAGCCACACCAAGGGACTAAAGGGAAAATAAAAAATAAAGAAAGGTACAGGAACAAACAAAATATGAAAACCAAAAATTTGACGCAGCCTGAAACCAATATAAAAGTTATGTAATCCTCAAAATATGATACGAAAAATTGCAAACTGCCTGAAATTATAAGAAAATAATAACATAGGTTTTACGAAGAATCAATCTTCGTAGTTTGTATAGGTGAAGAATTTAATTTACAAAAGAATGAACAACTTTTCTAAAGTAAAAAAAAACGACTCGCACGAATACAGTCAGGATAATATGTTTGATAGTCCCCCCATTATAATGCATCATAGGAAATATATTTCCTAGAACACAAATGGAAAGAGGCTTGAGGACATTTTAGTTTCAGTAATACTAGAAGGCTTAGAAAATAGTTCAGAAGTCCATCTTTCAATAACAAAAACCAGGACTGAAAAGTTCAGTAGGTTTAAAAAACCAGGACTGAATAGTTCAGTAGGTTCTACGGCGGAGCCACAGAGAAACGACTAACTTAGGTGGGCCTCTCTCTCGTCTCTCTCTCTCTCTCTCTCTCTCTCTCTCTTTGGTCTTAGGGGACTATAATTCTCTCTAGCTATTCATTCAGCCACGATAGTGCCAACAGCCCCCTCAGAGTTGCACTTTCACGATTACATCAATGGGGGTGTAGACGGCCTCCGACTCCTCCTCCTCCCCCAACCCCTCCCCCTCCTCCTCACTTGATCTCCCACCCCTCTCCTTGCACCCTTCTCCGCCCTAACTAAAGCTTCACTCTTACCAGTAGGAGATCTGGAAGGGAGACGGTCTAGAAGGGAGATGGTCTGGAAGGGAGAAGGTTTCGAATCAAGGGGGTCTGGAACGGAGAGGGTCTGGAAAGAAGTGGTCTAGAGGGAAGGGGTCTGGAAGGGAGGGGTTCTGGAAGGAAGGGGGTCTGGAAGGGAGGAGATCTGGAAGGGAGGGAGTCTGGAAGGGAGGGAGTCTGGAAGGAACTTGAAGGGAGGGGTTCTGGAAGGAAGGGGGTCTGGAAGGGAGGAGACCTGGAAGGGAGTGGGTCTGGAGGGGAGGGGATCTGGAAGTGAGAGGTTCTGGAAGGAAGAAGTGTCTGAAAGGGGGAGGGTCTGAATGAAAGTGGGTCTGGAAGGGATGGCTTCTGGAAGGAAGGGGTCTGGAAGGGATAGAGTCTGGGAAAGAGAGGGGTCTGGAAGGGAGAGGAACTGAAAGGTAGAGGGTCTAGAAGGGAGGGGGCATGGAAGGGAGGGGATCTGGAAGGGAAATTAGTCTGGAAGGGAGAGGAACTGGAAGGTAAAGGGTATAGAAGGGAGGAAGTTTGGAAGGGAGGTGGTCTGGAAAGGACATAGTCTGGAAGGGAGGGATCTAGAAGGGAGAAGAGTCAGAAAGGGAGATGGGTTTGGAAGGGAGATTAGTCTGGAAGGGAGATGGGTCTGGAAGGGAGGGGGTTCTGGAAGACTGAAATGCGTACGTATAAGAAGTGCGTGAGAAAGGGGCATAAATTGGGACTGAAGGGCAGAGATGAGGAGGAAAATGATGGATATAACAAAACGAAATTACAGGATTACACTTCTGTAATTAGGGATGATTGCTACAATAGCAAAGGATTGAGGTATACGGGTGAAATTATGGCTTAGGCTTCGAGGAGGTGGTGACTGACTTGGGGGGATGGGGGCTCTGATGGTTCCTGTCGCGTTAGGCCACGACTTTTAAAATCGGTTATTCCCAATTCAAATGGTATGTAATGTCAGCCATGATCAAAATTAGACAGGAATATTATATAACTAACAATTTAAGCTTGGAGGAAAGTTACTTGACTTGTTGACTTTTTCACCTAAGTGAAAATCACTTATAAGTGCTATGCACATCGATCTGTTCGGAAGAGGTAAATAAAGAACTTGATAAACCACACGTCCACGTAAAATCAGGTCGAGAAATAAATTCAGGAACAGGTAATAAATAAATAAATAAATAAATAAAATAAAAAACAAAATGATGAAAACTATATTCATAATGACCACTGGTTTTCAGTTAAAAAACCAAATTCAGCGGAAAAACCTTAAGTTTTCAGATAAAAAAAGAAAAAAAAAAGAAGAAAAACGCGTCATCCTTTAACGGAAAAAGTGGCAGCGAGTCCAATGCTTCATATGCTGTAACATTCTGGAATATCCAAAATGTATTACTGAAAGATATCTTATTTAACCCCCAAATAACCAAGTGTTTACATAAATATAAACTCCTCCCCAAAAAAAGTAATTATTACGATTGGATCTGCGTCGTGAGCATAGTAAGCCTTTAATAGAAAAATACATTCAATACATCACCACCTAACTGAAAGCTAGGTTTTGAACTCTATTGAGAAAGACTTCCAGGTGACCATTTTATCAACTCATAAATATCCGCGCATTTGAAAAGTTTTAATTACGAGACGGCTTTGGAATATGGAGAGAATAGGCAGGAGAATGTTGACAACGCACAGGTTACTGATTTGGAATTAATCTACGCTTAACACACACACACACACAAAAAGGGCTAACCAGTCATGGAACACCCAGACACAATATCTTTGCAGACTTGGCAACAAGGTTGTTCGCTTCGTTTTGCGTCTCGAGGCTATATGACTGAAGTTGTAAATTTACGTATAAGTTTTAGCGGATTTTTTTTAGATAAATTAGAAATTATTTTCATGCATCCTCTCACTCAGTTCACCTATTTTCGTTTCAAATGATTTCAGTGAGGTCTGAACATTCCGGTCAACGTAATTCACCTATGCTAATTAACCTTCCTTTTTTCAAGGTCAACCAAAATTCTCTGGCATTCATCTAACATTCGCTTAAATAGTAAAAAGTAAATGGATATAAAGAAAGACAAAATCAATAAATAAAAATAAAGACAAATACTGTTCAACTCCCTACAAAACAGTTCAGAAATCACGAGCAAGATGGTATACTAGACGTCGTGGTGGGCGGGATATGGGGAGGGGGACGATGGGGGAGGGGAAGGGGGATTAGATAGAGGAAGAGTTTTAGGGATGATCAGAATAGAAGTTCAACTGACGTTTGGGGGGGGGGAAGGGGCGGTTGGATGGCGGGGGTTGGAAGGGGGGTTGTTGGGGGTTACTGGGGCGGGGGTGGTAAGTTAGGGGGGGCGAGTGAGGATGTCGACTTCCCTTGCACCTCCTTAATCACAGAGAAGTCTGGCTCCGCCCCTGCCTTGTGGTTCCTACTTCTAAGTTATCTCATTCCTCCTTCCACCAATTTACTTTGACATGCCATCTCTGCAGTCAGATGCAAATGATGCCCGGAGAGAATCTTATGCCTACACGGCGCGGGTATTATGCCCTTTGGTATTACGTAAATGAATTGTATACGATGGATGCCCGGTAAATTCTTATAGGGTCATTTCACCCTGTTACAAAAAATTTGAACGTTAACAAAAAACAGTTTACCCTATCCGCTTAGCCTTTCATGCTTATCAATATTCAGTGTATCAGTGACTGGATTAGATACACTACAAATTAAAATCGAATCTTTGCATTTTAAACAATAATATTATCACACCCTTAACTTGAGCCACTTTCTGGCTCACGGAATAAACTACGAGACATCTGTTTCCACATATATGTAGTAACTCTCTACCGTATGTATTGCCTTACGGTTAAATATATTTCTAAAAAAAAAAATTCACGACGGATCCAGAATTTAGAAATGATCAAAAAGCGGTTTACGTGAAGAGAAAGAGCTGTGAATATTTTGACAACAGTTTCGCCAATGACGAACGAAAGTCGTAAGCTGAATTCCATACAGTTACAGGTAGTACAAAATAAACGGTATACCCTACTCCTTAGGTGATCATTTGATAAGATTATATTAAGCAGTTGATATGTTCAATTGAAGAATGTAACAAAAGTACAATTTCAGGAATAGGCTCCTTAACACTATTCCATCGTGACGTGGAAAAATATGTCTCGTCCAAGAGTCTTCATATGAGAAGAATAAAGTTGAAAAATTCATTCGAATGGCGTTCCCTGTACACTTATTAAAAGAAAGAAAAAAAAAAACTCGACATAAATGTTGGCTTAAGGAATGTAACATCATAATTCTGTTTAGTATTTTAGGAGAGGTCGTCAATTTATTATTATTATTATCATTATTTTTTTTTACATGGAACAGTCACACCAAAGGGTCCACTGACTTGATATTCAAGCTTCCAAAGAATGTTGGTCTCAACCTCCCACCGCAGACACCACACCGCAGCAGTAGTAACTGATCATGATACAGAACCAGATATTTTTCATCGCCTAGGAGAGACGCGAACCCGCGACATCTAAGTGGTATTTCCAGCGGCCTGAAGTGAACTGAACTGTCGACTATGAAGAGCATAGATTTTAGATTTAGATTTAGATTTTAGACTTATAGATTTATGTACTGTGGCTATCAGAAACAAGGACGATAAAGTATAAAGTATCTTATAACAAGAAAGGTTCAAGATATGGATTCAAGGAATATGATGAAAAAAAAAGTAATTTTAAGTAGGCAGGAAGAGATAATCAAAGTAGGGAAGGCAAGTTAGTCTTTGTTGCTTTGTTTGTATGGTGTTTTTACGTTGTATGGAACCAGTGGGTTATTCAGCAACGGGACCAACGGCTTTACGTGACTTCCGAACCACGTCGAGAGAGAACTTCTACCACCAGAAACACACATCTCTAACCCCTCAGTGGAATGCCCGAGAATCGAACTCGCGGCCACCGACGTGGCAGGCCAAGACCATACCGATCACATCACTGAGGCGCTTTTATAAGAGTAGGTCTACTAGCCATTGAGTTCCCACTGTGTGCGCGTGTGTGTACGCGAGCATATGCGTGTCTGCCCATCCGGGACTGTGTACGTGTGTGTGTGTCTGCGTGTTTATTAGTTTTAAATTGTTTTCCATGCCACGACAAAGACAAACAATGACAGCATCAACAACAAAGACTACGACACCACCAAAAACTAACCCGCTCGAGCAGCGCGGCAAAAATCGTAATGGCTGCGACAAAAATACAAATGGAAGAGGAAATATTTTTTTTGTTTTCGTTTTTGGCTTCTTCCGGGGCAAGATAAGAGATCCCGGACGCGGACAAATGACCCAATTGCCGGTGATAATGAGCAAATTACGCCGGTTAACAAGACACGGAGAATGATAAACAAAAGGGGGGAAAAAAACCTCTTTTGTTATTGCATTCGACCCCGTTCTTGCATAATGGGCAATATCAGAGCAATGTCTACAACGCTCAATCATTGTCTCTTGATCCACAGGAAGGACGGGACCGATGAAAGATCTATATACGACGAGGAAATAATAGACGTCATTGAATTGCATCATTTGTCAACACGGAGTCGTCTCCGAATTACGTCGAAAAGCGAAAATTAAGAAATAAATGAGATGGCAGTCAATCGCGAATTCGACTCGTGTGCGTCATGTAATCGCAGTCGTGTGTGTGTATATATATATATATATATATATATATATATATATATATATATATAATATATATATATATATATATAATAATATATGTATATATATATATATATATATATATATACATATATATATATAGACACTCGTAAGAATAAATGCGAGCTAATTTATGCACACATGGATAACTGACTTACACATATGCATATCTATTCCTCAGTTAATTAGTGCATATATGAATAAGCAGCGTACACATGTGGATATGTATACCATATTCTTATTCAGCTGAGTTGATTGGTGCATAAATGAATAAGTGGCGTACACATACACACGCATATTCCAACTATACACATTCCTATTCATTTCAGTTAACTAATGCATAGATTCATAAGTTTTGTATACACAGATATACATACATTCCAGCTATCTCCCTATTCAGTCAAGTAATTCATATATGCATAAGTGCTGGTATATACAGATATACTACATACATACATTCCAAATATTTTCCTATTCATTTAACTAATGCATATGAATAGTAAGTGCTGGTACACATATATACATATATTCCAACTACATTCCTTGTCAGCTCACGTGATGCATATATATTCGAACAAATGCATGTATGCATATGTATATTACTATCCAACTAAGCAGAGCATAAACCTCTCTGAACAAAGGCGTATCTTACTGCTGACACACACACACACACTAATAGATCAACTATGACGTCCTTTTTTCCCGTGACAAAATACGTGACCGCTTCCAATCTTACTGTTGACACACACACGCACACACACACAAACACTACTAGATCAACTATGACGTCCTTTTTTCCCGTGACAAAATACGTGACCGCTTAAAAAAAAAAAAAAAAAAAAAAAAAAAAAAAAAAAAAAAAAAAAAAAAGCAGGGGAGGGGTGGGATAGGGAGGGAAGGGATGGAGTGGGATAGGGAAGGGGATGGAGTGGGGTGGAGTTGGGGGTGGGGGGCGGGGGGGAGCGGTTGGTGTTCTCGTTCTTGGCAACATCTTACGAAGATGCCAATCGGAACGCTTGGAAACTTGAAAAAAAAAAGGTGCCAGAGGTAATAGTCGTTCCGATATCAGTCATCGAGTAATTTTGCGAAGATGATAAATCATGACCCGTTATGGGGCGCAATTACGATCCTTTAGTTCGTTATGTAATTGCAACCCCCATAGATGGGGCGGGGGGAGGGGGTGGTTCCTCTTCCGTATACCGTTTCGTCATTCGGTTGCTGAACTTATGATGCACGAATCCGAAACAGCATTCGATGGCTTATATTATAGGGAGTTATAAACATCTCAAAGTCGTGTGCTCATCACAGCTAATTTCAGGTAAATCCGGTGCTAATTCCTTTCAGAACAATCTTGCTTCATAAAAGTATTAACAATAATTAGTAGTTTTTAAATACTGTGCTAACTAATTACAGAATGATTTTTTGCATCATGAAGGTATTTAACAATAATTAGTAACTTATAAAGGTATTAACAATGATAAATTTTTAATAAAAATTCCCTCGTCTACAGTTCGAGAAATTCGACTAATTTTATAAGGTAATAATAATAATTCCTGCTTCATAAAAAAAGACTTAATTACAGTCAAAAGCGGAAGTGTTACTACACTGTAGCACTTTCCCAAATTACTATTAAGGACACATTCATCACTGTCACCTGTCTCTGAAACTGTATCATTATAACGTACATTTATCAAGTGTTTGCAAGAAATGACTTTAAAAAACTAGAAACTTTTTTATTATTAATGTTAAAATGGATGAATCCTATCATATTAGTTTTATTATTATTATTATTCGGTTTATGAAACCTATTCATATGGAACAAGCCCACCAAAGGGGCCACTGACTTGAAATTCAAGTTTCCAAAGAATCTGGTGTTTATTATGAATAGCTAACCAAATATACGTGGTAAACGCTGCTCAAACTTACTTTAAAAATAATCTAGGCGACGTTAAAATGTAATTTGAAAATAATCAATGAATGATTTAATAAACATTTAGCATAAAAGTTCTGATGGAATTGTCAAAATATTTTTCATTTAAGCATAAGTTAATGCTGACCTCATAGCAATTTACTTTGTTTCATTTTAACTTAATAAATATACTTACGGTATATTTATTAAGTTATTATTGTACTTCAACTATGATCATCCCAAAAAGAATTTTGGTAATAGAGGATACAGTGACAAAAAAAAAGGAAAAAATAAATGACAAAATGTTCACTAACATGGAAAAGCAATTTATCCTATTTAGATACCTTGAAGCTTAAGCAAATATAGTTAAGACATTAAAGTATACAAGAGCGTGTTTATACAAAATAAACTACACACTTATTTCAATCGATGGCTTCATCTATAACGTACAGCTGCTCTTCTATTTACCGATAATTTTCCTTCCGAATCGCTGTTCGTATCTTGGTTTATTCGTAAGTCCAACTTTATCTACTCAGACTCAATTCGTACAGTATTAACTATGTTTTTCATACTAACACAATACTTTAGTAGATTCATATCAACGGTGCATTTGATATCTAGGCCAGTCCCTTACGACGCTCCTGATTGGCTGTTGATAGGCCAATCACAGGGCTGGAAACTCTCAAGTCTCTCTCGAGAGTTCACATGGGTAGGATCTATGTTCCACCTCTCCTGAGGGATACGTCTTTCATGAGAGGTGGAACATACATCCTGCCTATGTGAACTCTCGAGAGAGACTGCGAGTTTCCAACCCTGTGACTGGCTTATCAACAGCTAATCAGGAGCGTCGAAAGGGACTGACCTAGACGTCAAATGCACGGTTGATGTGAATCTACTATAGTACAGTACTACATTTAATAAAGTATTTTATTAATACAAATGATATATAAAACCTAAATACATCAGATACACTAAGCAAATCGTGATAATAATACAGTAAAGTACATTTTTTAAATTTACGATAATGGTTGTTCTTATCTGTAAAAGTTAGCAAGATGAAAGTTCGTAGGTAGAGGAGTGTCTGTATTATGAAAAGGCTACAATTCCCCTTCATTAATAATGAAAATATGGCAAAATAAGTGACTTGTGTAAGACGAACTATAAAAATATCAAATAATACATTAAGGACAGATAAATGAAAGAAAGCTACTCTGATCAAAGTAAAAAAAAATTAATGACGCCATAAATGCTTTCCACTTCAGATCACTGTTCATAAGCATATAAAGGAAAGCATTAAGGCAAAAACTTGCCCTAAAGAAGATTTGAAGGCACTAGAATATAATTGCCCATTTTGCAAGCAAACTTACCTTTGATAGTGGATCTGTCTGGTGGCTAATGGACTGAATGCCTGACAAGATTAGTACTTCATTCCAAAACAATAATAAAAACTGTCAGCTATCAGACATTATTTCAACAGTTTCAGAATTTATAAACAGAGAGAGAGAGAGAGAGAAGAGAGAGAGAGAGAGGAGAGAGAGAGAGAGAGCTTCAATAGCAGATCTCTTGAGGCTAATAAAACTGAAAGCTAACAAGATTAAAGTCTAAAAAAATAAAAGATAAAAAGAAGATTAAATCTGTCAGATTTCAGACATAATTCAAGTTTCAGGGAATTTATAAACAGAGAGAGAGAGGAGACAAGAAGAGAGAGAGAGAGAGAGAGAGAGAGAGAGAGAGAGAGAGCTTCAATAGCAGATCTCTTTGATGGCTAATAAACTGAAAGCTAACAAGATTAAAGTCTAAAAAAATAAAAGATAAAAAGAAGATTAAATCTGTCAGATTTCAGACATAATTCAAGTTTCAGAATTTATAAACAGAGAGAGAGAGAGAGAGAGAGAGAGAGAGAGAGAGAGAAAGCCTTCAATAGCAGATCTCTTTGATGGCTAATAAACTGAAAGCTTAACAAGATTAAAGTCTAAAAAATAGAAGATAAAAAACAAGATAAAATCTGCCAGACTTCAGAATTAATTGAACAGTTTCAGAATTTATAAACAGAGATAGAGAGAAAGCCTTCAATAGCAGATTTCTTTGACAGGCTAATAAATTGAAAACCTATCATGATTAAGGTCTAAAAAAGAAAAAATTCAAAAATAAGATAAAATCTCAGATTTCAGACAATAATTCAACCATTGCAGAATTTATAAACAAACAAAAGACCTTCGCGAGTTGATCTCTTTGATGGCTAATAAATTGAAAGCCTAACATGATTGAAGTCTAAAATAAAAAAAGATAAAAAGAAGATAAAATCTGTCAACTATCAGACATACTTCAACGGTTGCAGAATTTATAAACAAGTAAAAATGCCTTCGCGGGATGATCTTTTTGATGAATAATAAATTGAAAGCCTAACATGATTAAAATCTACACAAAAAAGATGAAAAATAAGATAAAACCTTTTAGCTTTCAGACAATTCCAACCGTTGCAGAATTCATAAACAAGTAAAATGCCTTCGCGAGTTGATCTCTTTGATGGCTAATAAATTGTAAACGTAACAAGATTAAAGTCTATAAAAAAGGAACTAAAAAGATGAAATCTGTCAGCTTTCAGACAATAATTCAACCGGTTGCTGAATTTATAAACAGAGAGAGAGAGAGAGAGAGAGAGAGAGAGAGAGAGAGAGGAGAGAGAGAGAGAGAACACACATTTAAAGCCATCGGCTTCACCGAGGACACTAAAATAACAATAATCTGGACTCGTTAAGTGAGCCACGAAGTTTCCATAAATCTCGCGCAAATACGCCAGAATTAAGATGACAAATGAGGAGGGGGAAGCGACCCCTACGGCACGCGGGGCTAATAATCACGCCGCTTCTGTTTATTACTTATTCATGAGGTAATGGCTCCGATAGATGCATTACTCTCTGTGTGGCAGGTGGTCGTTTGTTTTGGGATCTTACTACTGCTGCTGTTGCTGCTGTTGCTACGCCAAGGTCAGTCAGTGACCTTATTTGTTTTAATGAAATCGGAGTGACCTTTTTTTATCTGAGTGATACTTTACTGCTGTAGCAAGGTCAGGTAGCGATCTTATTTTTTTTTATATAAGATCGGAGGACCTTTTTCTTCATCAAGTCAAAGTGACCTTTTTGTATTTCATCAAACAGGTGACCTTTTGACCTTTTTTTATTTCATCAAATCGGTGTGACCTTTTTTTATTAAAAAAAATCGAAATTATCTTCATTTCATAAAATCAGAGTGACCTTTGTTTTAATTTCATAGAACTAATGACCATTTCGTATTTCATAAAATTAGAGTGGCCTTTTCTTTATTAATTTCATCAAGTCTGAGTGACCTTTTT
Organism: Macrobrachium nipponense; assembly: GCF_015104395.2. NCBI lineage: Eukaryota > Metazoa > Arthropoda > Malacostraca > Decapoda > Palaemonidae > Macrobrachium > Macrobrachium nipponense. The sequence goes on along the minus strand of NC_087203.1, from coordinate 114,620,407 downwards.
TTATTTTCATAAAATAGGAGGTGACCTTTATTTCATAAAATTGGAGTGATTTTTATTTCATGAAATCAAATACCTTTTTTATATATATTTCATAAATTCTGAGTGACCTTTTTTACTTCATAAAATCGGAGTGACGTTGATGTATTTAGCAATATTTGAAGATGGAAGAAGTGGTTAGGACTTTGTTATGTTTAGATTTCTTTTCTATGAAATATTAATGATAATAGAAGATAAAATCTACGTACATATGCATGTCTAAACGTACTATGGATTCTCTCGAAGAACCAGAGCAAAATCGATATTCACTACAAAGCGATTATGTTTGTTTGTTTGTATGGTGCTTTTACGTTGCATGGAACCAGCGGTTATTCAGCAACGGGACCAACGGCTTTACGTGACTTCCGAACCACGTCGAGAGTAAACTTCTATCACTAGAAATATGCATCTCTAACCCTTCAGTGAAATGCCCGAGAATCTAACTCGCGGCCACTGAGGTGGCAGGCTAAGACCATACTGACCACGCCACTGAGGCGCTGCGAATATGTTTGTATGTATGTATGTAAGAACTGGGGTTGGTGGAATGAATCAGTGAATATGTAATCTCCTTACCCTGCTTGTAATGCACAAGATGTGTGAAAGGCTTTTAAGAAAGATTTCAACTACTCTGGTTATGCAAAGGGACTATAAACGTGTACCGTTTCTCTTTATTCAGCTGTGCTTAATCAGGGATCCTCGGTTTATACATACAATTGCCTATGTGGTACAGTGTATAACGCATACCCTACCCTTAAAGTCAGTTTAAATGTTTCGAGTTCTGATTTGTAGTAACTCAACAGAGTAAAATAAGATAATGAAAGCAACGTATAAAGCATTCATTATTTTATAAATTAGCCTTATATCCACTGTTCTCTTCCACTTATTCATAATTTCCTCCTGATTTGTAGTATCTCAAAAAGTAAAATAATATAATGAAAATAACGTATAGAGCATTAATTGTTTTACAAATTAGCCTTATAACCAACTTTCTCTTTCACATTGATAACCATTTCCTCTTTCCTGTGGTCTCCTGTTAATAACTTTCTTTAAGTTTTTCCAGACTCCTTACTCAAACAATGCTTACGTATTTCAAAAGTTCTGCGTGCTCCCACCAAATACCACTCATCAAGCATCGAGTTTTCAATGTTATCCTCCCGTGAATAATGTTTAGGCAAGTGTGGTGATCGTGTCATCTTATCATTCACACCTAACCAAAAAACCAACACCTAGTTCCCATTTCAGTCAAGGTGTCATCTCTCATACAGTTGACCGAGCAATTATCTTGTCCAATTCTGTGACGGACTTGGTTGCTTAAATATTTGTTGTTGACACACGGCCCTTGGATATCTGTTGATACAGGACCTATCATTTACTCGGAAATGGATTTCATCTCTGCTGTTTGACAGACAGCAGGAGGTAGAGGAGTGAGCAGTAAGCAGTCTCCATCCAGTCTTATATATGATGGTATAGGCATCTCGAATTCTGATACCAGAAATGCTCCCTCTGTTTATTCTTTGAGACAGCTAAGGTTCTTCCAGTATAGCAACCAGGAGCTCCTATGGTTCAGTGGTTTCTCGCTCACTTGAATATTCATTCCTTCCACTTCGTGGTGTACTGAGCATCAGTGCAAAAGCTTGGTACCGAAGAACTCTTACAAGCCACATCAATCGGACGGTCAGGTTCTCTTTTTTTTTGGTCCTCTAACTGGCTTAATTATTGTCCAAGAGTGGAGTTCTTGAATAATACAACGGCAGTGCAACTATAAAGACAATGATCTCAGAGGAATCTTAGTCACTGGATACATTAGTGGTCAAGCTCAGTGTGCTCATATATTTGCAATATTTATATTACAATAACAATACAATCCATTAGTACACAAGTACTTGTCAAGACTCCGTACATAAAAATTATGACACCATAGAGCCTTAGAGGGGAGGAACCAGAATGGCAGATGGAATAGTGTAGGAACCATATTTTAACTCTTATGGCCAACCATAAGAGGTGTATCCCTATGTTCATTTTCTCTCTCCTCTTTCCTAAACCAGTAGATCTAGTTGGGCCATCTTCCATGAAAAATGTGGGACTAGGAAGGTATTCCTACTGTCACTACTGCATATACATAAGAGTAATTATGTTGGTTTATGCTCTTGGAGTTTCTGGAGTAGGTGATGTCCACTCTTTGAAAACCACAGAATTCTGGCTATCAGCCTAGGACAAAACTTCATAGCTCTGGGTTTTTAAAATGATTTTTAGGACGAAACTTCATAGGCCTCGTTTTTTTTTTTTCGGGTTTTTTTTTTTTTTTTAGGACAAAGCATCATAGCTCTGGGTGTGTTTTTATAGGACAAAACTTCATAGCTCTGGGTGGTTTATTTAAGAGAACTGTAGCAGCTCAACATTATCTGTAGGTGCCCTTTGATGAGCATAAGTCAAGAAGATGCCAAAGTCATTGGGGTTTGTTGCTGACTCATGGTGGATATTTACAGACTCCTTCATCATCGGCATGTTTGAAGGTCGGATGCTAACTAGAAATGTACCATGGTAAAGTATGACTGCATGCAACTAAAGCAAGACACCACTGGGAAAGAATGACCTGGTATCAACAGTGCTGACCAAGGCTGTAACTAGCCATACTTTTGAGGAAGGACGCCCTTTCCCAAAGGACAAGTAAGTTATCTGCTTGTAGTAAGACAGTACCTCCTCCAATGCTTTGGAAATGTTCTGAGCAGGCCGGTGGATCTCGTCTTACTGGGTCTCTCAATCTCCTTTCTTGGAAATGTGTCAATTGTAAATGGCATGGCCCAGTAGTGGAATTATACTTAACACAAGCATATGCTTTACTGGAGGATGTCCCAGTCTACCATACTATGGGAAGAAAGTCTTCATAAACTACAAAATTTTCATTACACAAGGTCAAGGACTGAAGTTTGGGTGGTGTTTGGTGTCTCGAAAGGGGGACAGAATCAAGGACCCACGACTTCTCCCATCAGTACCACATTTCATTTCCTGGCGTTGGTATCCTGCAACCAATGGCAGGCTATATCTATCTTGACCCTTTCTATTACACAAGCATTAAAGAATATTGCTTCGTCTGCATGGGGAGACTCCCTCCTATAACCACAATATAAACCTGCAAGGGAGGATGTGTGGTAGTATCTTAAGAGCTATTAAGATATTCATCTCGGCCAAGAATCCCATTTTTTAACGGAACACAAGCACAGGGAACAGCAGAGATAGCCATTATACTCTAGGAAATGAAAACAAACAAATAAAGGAAATCTCACGATAAAAGAGTTAATACCTGAATATTAATCTGATTCTCAAACAGTAGGTCAAACTGAACCAAGACAAAAGGGAACACATGACAATAAGACAACACCTCCATTGCATAAATGGGCGATGGTTTCCTGTAGGTTACTTGTTGTTCATGAGGAAGCATGACTCAATTAAGTCTGGGACGACTGCTCCAATGATAGCCAGCCAAAGTGTTTCCAGACCAGTGGTTCCCAAACTGGAGTCCGCGGACCCCTGGGTGTCCAGGAGAAGGCCCTATGGGGTCCGCAACACAATGCAAAAAATTAATATTTTTTTCAACACAAAAATAAATATATACGTATATACAATGTTATCGATACTTCGGTGTGCAAGCAGCTCGCACTTATACTTACTTAGTGCAGGAATATACAAATATTAGATGTACTACGTTGTCCTAAGTATATCCCGATTTGGAAACGATAACTCCTGATTGGCTGGAGTCCTCGGCTGGGACTCATCCTAACTGGGGGTCCTTTGTATGGTCAAATTTGGAAACCACTGTCCCTAGTCTTAGACCAATGAGCCCAGTTACCGAATGTGTTACGTTCAAATGATGGTCTCAAATTTGAGATTACAAAACAAGTGGAAGACTGCATTGAACACTGCCTTGGTTTTCTGATTAGCATTGTTGTGTATGTATATATTTGCTTCTCGATTTATCTTATTTTTGTACTATTAAATGTTTTTTTTTAAGTTTAAACATTCTTTTCCCTGAAAGCTTAATTCTCAAAACAGACTCTTAGGCATGGTACACGTAAATGGTGTCGTCCTAATAATGGATAAAATGTTCACCAAAAAGGCCATGAATTACCTCTCGATTTTTATTAAGGTTACATGGCCATATTTCTTGAATATTTTAATACCATAGGCTACGAAAAAGGCCCATGCATTATACGGCATGAGGTGAAACCTTGCTTGACAGCTGTAGTTGCTTGTCTCAAGCGCAATTACATTAGACGATTTTTTAAAATACCGATGATTTTAAGCAAAATATACCACAGTCGTCAAGTTGAATGGTATCATTTGATTGCCCTTGATAGCTTTTAAACAACTGGAAAAAGTTAATATATACATACATACATACATACATACATACATACATACATACATACATACATACATACATACATACATACACATACATACATACCTATACATACCTACATATACATACTATATATTATATATATATATATAATATATATATATATATATATACACATACCTACTATATCAGTTGTTCCCAACCTTTTGGCACTTTGAGGAACCCCAGAAACAATTTTTCTCATCCCAAGGAACCCCACATATATATATATATATATATATATATATATATATATAATATATATATATATATAAATATATATAAACATTTGTAATAATTACCTTTAGCATAACAGAGGAAAAAAATCTCGCACGATATGTTACGATAAAATAAATTATAGGACTGCGATTTTCACGCTATATTAACGAAGGAAAAATATACTATACTTATAAATACAAATAATTAGATAAAACACGAATTCTCACGGAACCCCATATATTATATATATATATATATATATATATATATATATATATATATATATATATAGAATATATATATATAAAAGCATTTGTAATAATTAGCTTTAGTAAAACAGAGGAAAAAAAATCTCGCACGATATGTTTACGATAAATAAAATATAGGACTGCGATTTTCACGCATATTTAATGAAGGAAAATATACTATACTTATTAAATACAATAATTAGATAAAACACGAATTCTCACTGAACCCTATATATCTATATATATATGATATATATATATACTATATATATATATATATATATATTATATATGTATGTATATTTATGTTTATTTGTATCTGTATGTCATTCTTATTACATCTGAATTCAAGGCATATCCTAATAAACTTGTTAATAAATGTTTGTTGAATGTAGACGTTAGGAGACATTGTGGTAATTGCAAAATAAAAGGAAAATTATACATATATGTAGAGAGAGAGAGAGAGAGAGAGAGAGAGAGAGAGAGAGAGAGAGAGAGAGACTAGATCTACCGCAAACGAGTCCGCTGCAAAAAAAAAAAAATGAATAGATAAATAAATAAAAAAGTACGCGTTACTTTAACTGAAGGAAATCTAATGACACTAAAAGTATACACACGCAAAACTGAAGAATATTATCTGCAATTACACATCATAAATCATATCGCGGCCTGAAATCAACTTTTGAGAGTCGAACCCGCCCCCTTTCTTTTTCCCGTGTGAACCGTATCGCATCGGGCGGTAATTAGATTAAAAAGAACCATTTGATACACACGGGAAACGGCAGTCAAAAACGAACGATTTTTTTTAACTAATGGTTCTATGCTGAATTAACTAGGGGTTCGCTTCGAATGGAACAGCTGGTTGAATAAGATCGGTTAAAGTAGAGTCGTTAAGACTCGTTAGACGTGTAAGGAATTGGTTGATGTTTATCAATCGCTGATGATCGACGTACTTACCTTAATTAAAAGTTAGCGTATCGTAAATTTTTTTTCCGAATCACTTAATTTTGTCGATGAAAGTCATATTTATGATAATTAAAGTCAGAAAATCGTGATTTTTTTCCCCGAGTTACTGTTGTCAATGAAAGTCGTACTTAAGAAAATTAAAGTTAGCATATCGTGTCTATTTTTCTTGGAATACTTTCATCAATGGAAGTCGTACTTATGAAAACTAAAAGTTAGCATATCATGAATTTTTCCTGAGTTACTTTTATCAATGCAAGTCGTAATTACGAAAGTTAAAGTCAGCATATCATGATTTTTTCTTGAATGACTTTTATCAATGAAAGTTATACTTATGGAAATTAAAGTCAGCATATCGTATTTTTTTTTACTGAAATAACTTTTATCAATGAAAGTCGTACTTACGAAAAAGAAAATCACCATACTAATTTTTTATAGCTGAATCATTTTTTTATCAAGAAAATTCATGCTTAAGAAGATTAAAATTGGCATATTGCGATTTTTTCTTTAATCTCTTACTTTTGAAAATAACATTAAAACTATTCCGTGATTTTTAAAAAACAGAATCACTTACTTTTTATCAATAAAAGTCGTATTTACGAATGTTAGAATTAGCTTATCCCAGTTTTCTTGACGAACATCTTTTATTAATAATATCTACTCCACAAACGCTACAATCATAAATGTGCCACAGATATCAACACCATCCGCTAATTGATATATTGAAGGTAATCACGTCACCCAATGGCTGGCTGGGTTTTTTTTTTATAAGTAGTCTTAAGTGACCTTGCCGATAAGTGAATTTTATCCCGCTCGGTCAAGTAAGTGTGTCCTCCTGTCATAATCTGACAGTTTTTTTTATGTAAATAGAACGACTTCATTCAAGAACTATGGACAGGGACACCCAAACAAGGCGTGATCCGACCTCCAGCTTACTCGGGGGCGCGTGCTAAAATCTACAGTGTTAATATAGAGCGTTGTTTCGCCAACGAAAATTAAAATGAATACGCTATATTTTGTTAGAAATAATTGTTCTGTACCGCTTAACGTGCACATTAATTATTTTTTACGTTTTCATTTTGATAAATAAATCATAAATATCCTATCCTAAGATTCCTGTATCTTTAACTTAACGCGAAACACCTTTTTCAGACCTTTTTAGAGTTTCATACCACGCCCCCTCCCACAACAACAAACAAAGTAATTTGTTTCGTTCAAAGCAAGTACTTGCCATAGCACTGCAACGCTCAAGTGTCTTCGTTTCAAATACCAAATGATTATACATATATAAGTCACCAGCACTAAATAAAAAATAAATGTATCAATATACTTAAAATGATTAAATGTATCAACATACATAAAAATGACTAAGTTATCACGTAAAAACACCTATTTTCCCGTTGTAATTCAAATCTAACATATGACGTCATTAGCCCAGCGAATTGACTTACATAAATAGGCGTCAACTTGTTTGGGTATTTATTGATGAAAGTACTTATTAACAGACAAATTTGTATCGACCGCCTTCCAATATATTTCTAACAAATGTAGCTTTTATGTCAACAATCATTTATTCATTTATTTATTTATTTTTAACTGGACCAGGCTACTTTCAAGCTTCTATGTTTTATTCACTATAAACACTAGAACCTCAAAATCAAGATCACGTCTTAGACAATAAACAACAAATACTTAGGCCTAAGTTTCCTATATTAGACAGACTCGACCTGTTAGTAACAATTATACATTGAATGAATACTATCATGGCTGCTTTTATGTCAAAAGGCAAAAAAATGACACATGCATTTAAAGTTTATTATAATAATAATATAAAAGTTTATATAAAAGTCAAAGCATGATCATTTTGTCCTATTTTGATAATGACCATAATACGGTAAAATATTTTCCAGAATATCTACAAGTTACTTCACACGACTTAACGATATTTTTTTGTTTTTGTTTACTGTCTTCTCAGTCCTCTTAGGACAAATACGATACCTCTAACAAGCAGATGGATTCGAGCTGCATTACTTACAAAGCAGTAATTGCTCGTTAAAAAACAAAAGGTCGGCGAGGAGAATTTAACAATGTCCTTAAGAAACAATGCCCAAGTGGCTTAACACAAAATTTACATTAATACATTTAAAAACGCACTGATTTAATAAAATCATAGTAAAAAAGGACCACATGCTGACATTTTCTCAATCCCTAATATTAAACTTGGTAAAAATAAGTAAAAGATTTTGTTGTCATTTTCACGGTATACAGCATTTCGGTGAGAAAATGCAATCGAACGAAATGAAATTGCTGTAACTGTAACTAACTGTAACGTCATGATATGAACAGGCCATGCCATGCCAAGAGTCATACAGTCATGGGTGGAATTGAACTGAATAAAAACGCATCTGGTACAGATCGTATCTGATTAGCGTGTGACCAGTTTACTCTTACAACAGGGAAACAAACACTTAAATTTGTAATAAACACATTCTAATATATTTGTAACAATATATAGTTGTCAAGAGTGAAACTACCTTTTACCCACTGACTTACAGTCCTAATATATAACTATCTTCGATGACATTAGGTCAGCTTGTGTCAACATCATCGAATGGCAATCAGGGCAGGTTGGGGGGGATTGGTGAGGGGAAGGGAGGAGAGGGTGGTGGTTTAGGGGTGGGGGTTGTTGTGGGAATATTGCCATTACAAATAACGAAATGATTCCTTACCATCTTCCGACTGCATTCATGGCGCAGTACATATGAAAGCTAAATCCTGAATGGTTGTTAGTGGGAAAGAGGGTGGAGGTAGATGGGAGAGTGGATGAAGAAGGGATGTATAATGGGGGAGGGGGGGATGTTGTGGGATTATATACCTAACAAATATCAAAATGTCTTACCTTCTTCTGATTGCAATCTGGGCGTGAATATCCAAGATAAATCCATAAGCTTATCGTCAGAATGCCATGGCTTTACAGCAATAAACGAATAGGAGTTTTGTATCGAAATTTAAACTTCGACACTTCACCATACATCTACACACTCCGGGACACTTCACCATTCATCTACACACTCCGGACACCTGCGTTGTTCTGAGGCAAGGTGTTTGTTTCAAATTTTTTTAAATTTTTTTTTTTTTTTTTTTTTTTTTTTGCCAGAAAGCACACACAGGTGAGTTAGCAACTGTCAGGCAGCATTGCCGTCTGACTACACTATTTTGTGGGCGAACGCTTAGTTCAACTGTTAGGGTCCTCGACTATCAGACCTCATATTCATTGTTAACTGTACCTGCTCCTAATTATTTTCCCTTTTTATTTAAAGGATGTCAGTCCTTCCCTTCATACGAAGGTTTTGCTCTTAACATTTCTCCTTTCTAGCCAAAGAACGTAAAGAGTTGCAATCATATAAATTTGGCAGTTAGTATACGCGAGGTTTTGTATTTATGTATGGGTAGGATATTTTCCACCATTTGTCATGGCTTCAGGCATTTGCATCTATAACTATTAAAAATTGGATGTCAATCATTTCCTTCATATGAAGGTTTTGCTCTTAATATTTCTCCTCGCCAAAGAACGAAAGTAGTTGCAATAATATTCATTTGGCAGTTAGTATACTCCAGGTTTTGTATTGATGTAGGGGTAGGATATTTTCCACCATTTGCCATAGCTTCAAGCATTTGCATCTGTAATGATTAAAAAAATGAAATGCTTAGGAAATTGGAAGAAAGGTAAAATATAATGAACCTCCATCAGTTCATTCTGAATTATTTCGCGAGTACTGAATTCCATAGGAGCAGAGCTGTTGGTGAGAATCCTATATAGATCAATTTTACATAGATAACTTGGACAAACCATAGTAAGAGGGTCCTGCCAAAGTCATACACAGCAACGTATGAGAAGAAGGGTTACTGAAGCTGTACGAATGAAAACCTCCAGAATACTTATGCCTTTTCGTCGGTTTTTTATTGCAGAGTATTCATACAACAATTGGTATTTTGTATACACATTTATAGGTGTGTATTTCCTGTCACACTGGCCTCCCTGCATATGCATCTACGTCTCCTTAATATCAAAGATATCCGGAACCTGGAAAAATCCTCAAATTCTAATACAATGCAGCATCTGTAAACCTTCTTGATTAAAGAACCTTGAAGACATTTTAATCTGGAATACGGCGTCGACAAATGTATCTTCTTTATTGAAAAAAAAAACAACATTAGTAGATGTGACATCTTAACCATTTTCAACCTGTCAGGTGCTGTGATTGTAGACGCATCTGACCTTATGACTGACTATGAGTTTTGTCTTAATTCTCCTGAGGTATTACCTCGAAGTTCCCGTCAAGTATTGATTTATTCTGCTAAATATAGATTTCCGCTGGTGGACCAGTCCATATCCCGCGCAAACCATACCTGTATTTAAAAGATACAGGCATGTGGACACCTGTATCCGCAGCCTCTTTGTAATCGTATCAATTATATTATTGAAATGAGTTCATATTTGTCGTCTCGGAAGGATTATTAATATGGCAATAACAGTAAGCCATCTTCCAAGAACAACATTGAGAAACCATTATAGGAAAAAACTGTTTTTGGCTATATGTCCGGTTTACGCTTTTCTGGGGATCAGAAATCATATAAAAAATACTGTTACACACACACACACACACACACATATGCATATATGAATATGTCTATTTATGCATCAACATACATCTGATAGAAGGAGCCCGTAGTATTAAAACGGCTACCTGTGGATGGATCTCTGTATAAACACCGCCTTTTCTGTAACCTTTCTCATTCATTGCTTACCTGAAGAGAGAGACAGACAGCAGTCTCTGAAACATAATATTACTTACTTTCTATATTTTGACGTTTTTTATGGGTTCCTTTTATTTGATGGAATTCTGTTGTAACAGAACGTTTTTTACCAGTCATATACATACATATATGATATACATTATATGTATATGTCTATATCAATATATTATATATATATATTTATATATATAATTTCCTAATACGCGTTATCCAAGACACAAGCAGAGTGGGGGTGGGGGAAAAAAATGAAAACAACCTCCTTTAGACACAGTTTATTTTGTATTTTGTCAATGAATTGTAATCTATGCCTTTAGAAAGATCTCTCTTTTTTTTATCATAATCCATATTGTTATCATCATCATCATCATTGTTAATTTACAGTAGATAACTTTTTACAGGGATATTGCTGAACTCTTACAAACTAATCGTATACAGTTGGGAAGCGTACAGCTTGTAACGCAAAAATAACAGACAAGAGGGTAAAGAAATGGTCGCGGGGAAAGGTGTGGAAAGGAATAACGGATAACATTGCATACGATGATTACAACACCAGTGGAGAGGCAGGAAAAGAGAGAGAGAGAGAGAGAGAGAGAGAGAGAGAGAGAGAGAGAGAGAGAGAGAGAGAAATTGGGGGCGAAGTGATTGGCTGACCGGTCTTACATAAAACCAGTGAAGAGGCAGGAAAAGGAGAGAGAGAGAGAGAGAGAGAGAGAGAGAGAGAGAGAGAGAGAGAGAGATGGAAAAGGTGGCTGATTGATTGGTTTTTGTATACATAACACTAGAATTGACATGATTAAATAAAAGACACATCTACCATGGAATATCGTACAAAAAAAGAATGGGTGGAACACAAAGGAAATGAGAGAAAAATATTATTATTATTATACCATCCGAATTACTATATATATAGAGAGAGAATAAGAGAGATAGAGAGAGAGAGCGAGAGAGAGAGAGGATAAAGAGAAGAGAGGAGAAGTGAAGAGAGAGAGAGAGAGAGAGAGAGAGAGAGAGAGAGAGAGTCGGAAGATGGAAAAGGTGGCTGATTGATTGGTTTTTGTATACATAACACTAGAATTGACATGATTAAATAAAAGACACATCTACCATGGAATATCGTACAAAAAAAGGATGGGTGGAACACAAAGGAAATGAGAGAAAAATATTATTATTATTATACCATCCGAATCTATATATATATAGAGAGAACAAGAGAAAGTTTCTCCTCATACCTAGCTGATCTAAATATATATATATAAAAAAAGAGTAAATGACGATTATCGTAACTACACAAGCAAAAATTGATACTGGGTTTGTTAAAAAAAAAATAATAATGAACGAAAAGGGAAGAAGACATTATAACACGAGATAAACTGAAGGTAAGCAAATGTAAAACTTTGACAACAACAACAAAAATAAAGGAGGATCGTTTGACCTATGCTGTAGAAATCTGGCATGTCCTAAGACATGCTCAGAAGTGAGTCCAATGCTGGGATGGCTGTGTTCAACTAACTCACGATGATAACACCAGGGAGAAGAGAGAGAGAGAGAGAGAGAGAGAGAGAGAGAGGAGAGAGAGAGAGAGGTCAGTTTACAGATGAAAATTGTGGAGGGGCGATAGAGAAAAAGACCACGGTGAGAGGCAGAAGAGAGAGAAAGGGAGAGAGAGAAAGGAGAATGTAAAGGTAGGGATGAAAGGAAAGAGGGGGAGGGAAGGGGGGTTAGGAGGGAGGAAGGGAGAGGGAACGCGGTACTCTTAGTTCTATGCAACAATCTACGGCAGTGATTATAGTATCACTGCTATAACTTTTTACACCATTGAAGAAAGCCATATGGACAGCATTGCACAAAATGAGGCTCGTATACACTCTCTCACACTCTTTCTCTCTCGCTCTCTCTCTCTCTCTCTCTCTCTCTCTCTCTCTCTCTCTCTCTCAGAAAAAAAAAAACATTCACCTCTTAACCCCTAGGCTCAATCACACATGTAAACATTTAATACTCTCAGTTACTCTTACTCTCCCTCACGCTTTTTTTTAAGTTTCTTAATTTTTTTTTTATTTTAAAATGTTCCTCTTTTGCACTGAGCGCTCAATGTACAGCAATATTAGGCATATTTTTTTTAGACTCTTAAGACTCACTTCAAACAGACCAGGAGCTCCTCGCAGTCTTGGTTACAGCCCGATCAGAAAGCGACAGATACTACTATGTTTTTCTTCTTCCCCCGTTTTGCTACATAGAAAAGAGAAGTAAGTCGTCAGTCTTTCCTTTCTGTCTAAAAAATCAAAACAACGTCGAGTGAAAACACTTTGGACTAACTTCGTCAAGCAAGAAGATTCGTGTCTTCTCCAACGGCCTTGATAAAAAAAAAAGATAAAAGAAAATAAGACCAACATTTCAAATCTGACGGAGCTTGTCTCATACGAAGTGTCGAACATGTATATTGTATAGTAATTCTCGTTGACAACACTGAACTGAATATTCTGAAAATTCTACTGACGAGAAATATTTAGAGAAATGAAAAAAAATTCACATCTGGACTCAAATAAACACCTCCTGAATCGGTGACTTAACTGGTCGTCTCAGCTATGTCAGTTTTGCAACGCCAAATAGCTTCCAATCGATAAAGTAATCTCATCTTACTAGATAACAAAAGGCCAACAATTTTTTGGGCAGATGAACTTATACAAAACAACAGACAGAATCTAAATTACAAATAGTGATCACAACTGATCGTTACAATTATAATAATAGTAATAATAAAATAATAATAATTAAAATAATAATCAATACATTGGTTAACAAACATAATTCCAGGATCGCACACACACAACTTTGGCAAAACATTGCAAACATTCTAGTTTGTTTTTATTTTTCGAAAAGGGTAAATTTTTTTTCATGATAATTCTGAATTAATAATTCAGAATTACAGCTGGACTTGAGGGCCCCTGGCCTCTGAAATCTATAATAAATCTGTACAATTTCCTCGAAGAGGTTTATTTTAAAAAAATGAAATAAAATAAATAAAAAAATCTCATTTGCTCGAAACTAATCTGATCCAACCAAGAAGCAAAAAAAAAAAAAAAAAAAAAAACTCTTTTTTCGAGACTAATTATTTGATCCAACAGAGAAAAAAAACTATTACAGTCGTCAGTAATTGAAAAAAACAAAAATGTTAAGAAACATCCTTAAGCCATGAACAGTCAACATTTTTTTTAATTAAGGCATTTTCTATTTCCTCTACTCTGACCTCGAATTGCAGGAGGGAGAAGAAAGCCACTAAAACGCCATTGCAGCTAAGAACTTCGGTATATCAGTAACAAAACTTTATACAGATTTGCTTCCAAGATCTGGGATGCGATTCCAACTCGACCGGAATTTCGAAGTGAGTTCGGAATTCGGCCGCGGCGCCTTTTTCTGGTCCAGTTTTCATGCTCTTCCGGTCTCCAGCTACAGCGATACAATATTCATGACTGTATCTGTAGCTGAAAAAAAAAAGAGGGGGTTGGGTAAGGGGGGGGGGGGGGTGTTGAACAGAGCACTGGCCCGCTATACAATACGCGGTTTTCACTCGAAGTCTGCTTCCTAAATTAATTAATTAATAATAATAATAATAATCATAATAATGAAAAAACAATAGATCCATGGCTGACTGAAGAATGTGCAGCCTGTATTATGACTTGTAATCCACACTCCATAGCAGACACCCCGTATTTATTCTTCTTTTTTTCCCTCTTCTTCGTTCCTTTTCAATCACCGGTTCACGAAAATGCGCGCCCAGTCTCTTAACATATATAGTAGGTCCTTGGGCACAAGAAAAACTGATGATTCTCTCACTTGCTATCTATCTATATATCTATCTATCTTGCCAACACGACAACGATTCACTTGGGAAAATCATAATAGTCTCCTGAAGAAGGAGCATCATTTCTACAGCATCATCATCACTTCTCGACAAAAATCGCTGCGAGCTATTTCACTTATGAGTGTTTTCGGGTGTCCACAAGCGAAGGCCCCCCCTAAAATCAATAATAATAATAATTAAAAAAAAGTATCATATACATTTAAAAAAAAGAAGAAGAGAGAGCTTTTGACTTCCAGTCCTTCGGCGATGCCCCCTACCGCCGAAGGAGGGGGGGAAAGATATATATCTCCTCTTCGTTCGGGGGTACGGCGCACGGGTCCTCCTCCTCCTCCTCCTTCAAGTTCGACTCGAAGTCGCCAGACGCCCTTCGCCGGAGGTGTCGAGACGAGGTCGTCCTCCTCCTCCTTCTTCTCAGGAGGGGCTCCAAAGACGCTCGGCTCCATACAAGGTTTGTTTTAATTCGCCCATTGCGAATGCAGAGGGTGGGGGGGGAGGGGGCGGGCTGATGGGGGATGAAATTTGGGAAGGATAGGGTTAGGAAAGGGTAACATACGTCTCCTAAATTCACCCAAGTCTTCTTGGATGAACTGAAGGGGGGGGGAAGGGAGGGAAGGGAATGGGGTGTTAAGGAGGATAGGATAATGTATAGTTGTTGTTGGTTCGAGAAGTTCCATAGGCGTGGTCCAGGTACGGTCCGTGAGTGACAGGTCGGATTGAATCCACCGGTACACCCTAGTCGCAGCATCTCATAGCGATGGACGAAGGCATTCACTCCCACTGTCTACGTCATCTGCATATGAGTTACCACGACCAGGCGGCTCCCTGAAAGATAAAGAAAGAAAATTAATAAAATAGAGTTGCTGATAAAACACGTAATGCTCATAAAACCAATGCGAAATCATTGGGCGAGAACTTATCCAATTCGACAGAAAAATTCCAACACTGGATATATACTACAGCCACTGGTCCTTTTTTTTTTTTATGAATGAACAAGTACACATATAACATTGTGAGTGATCCATCTCGTACTATTAACCTTTGAAGGGACACGCCCTTCATTTAAAAGCACATAAAACCTATCCATTTCGATGGAAAAATTCCAGCACTGGATATATACAACCATTGGTCTTTTTTTGTGAATGACAAGCATACATCTAACACAGTAAGAGTTCCATCTCGTACTATTAATCTCTGAAGGGACACATCCATCACTTAAAAGCACAAAAAAGTTATCCATTTCGACAAAAATTCCAACACAGGATATATACAGCCATTGGTCTTTTTTTATGAATGAACAAGTACACATCTAACATTGTAATTGTAAATGTTCCATCATCTTGTACTATTAACCTTTGAAGGGACACGCCAACAATTTAAAATCACAAAAAATCTTATTTTTCAAAATGTATCAACTGATGTTTAAACTATTTACGTACTAAAAGCTTTACTGAAATATAAAAATTAAACCAATATATATATTATATATATATATATTATATATATATATATATATGTGTGTGTGTGTGTGTGTGTGTGTGTGTGTGTGTGTGTGGTACGTAGAAATATTGGTATAATTTTTATATTTCAGTAAAGCTTTTAGTACGTAAATAGTATATATATATATAAATATATATATATATATATATATATATATATACATATATATATATATATATATTATATATATATATATATTATATATATAATATATACATATATATCATACATATATATTATATATATATATTATATATATAATATGTAATGTTATATTTTATATATAATAATATTATATATATATAATATAATATATATAGATAGTATATATATATTATAATAACCTATATATGTATGTATAAATAATAATATACATTTATATATATATATATAATATATATATATATAATAATATATATTATATATTATAATATATTATTATTAGATTATACGATATTTTTGGCAATGAACAAGTTCTGTCAATACCCTCTGTCAGGATTACATAGGTAGATAATATATATAGGCATGACAACTTGACCACTGCCCGAGCATTGCACATACTAGAGAGAGAGAGAGAGAGAGATTTCTGCAAAGCAGGACAACTTGAACATTGCTCGACCATTGCACTTTCCATCCATAGAGAGAGAGAGAGAAGAGAGAGAGAGAGAGAGAGAGAGAGAGACTATTTTCTGCTCTCCTTTTTACATATTGGTCCGGTGCATGGGTACAAA
This sequence comes from Macrobrachium nipponense, assembly GCF_015104395.2. Lineage (NCBI taxonomy): Eukaryota > Metazoa > Arthropoda > Malacostraca > Decapoda > Palaemonidae > Macrobrachium > Macrobrachium nipponense. The sequence continues at coordinate 114,603,637 of NC_087203.1, read as the reverse complement.
AGTGGCAACTCCACAACCGAATTACTCTTGCTGACGTCAACCGTAGTATTTGACTGGGAGGTCTTAAAACTGCAGCAGCTCCCTTTCAAGTCGTCCATTACGACAAGCTTGGAGCTATTTTGGAGGTATTTTTAAACCCCAACCCCACTTACCCTCCAGCCAGCAACCCCCTCCAAAAAAAAAAAAAAAAAAAAAAGTGATTACATCTCTTTCAAGCGAGGTGCAGATTTGGAACAGACATTTTTTTTTTTTCAACATCAGAAAGAGACAAATAAGCGACTGGATGAGAAGCACAGCTCTGCTGACACACTTACCCATCACAGGGTGATTTATATTCGCAAATAATTAGAGGTTACAGAAAGGTAATCGTTGTGACGGCAGTAAGGAAGCGAAGATTAAAACGGTATTCAATTTTCACGAGAGGATGAAATCAGTAACGCGACTTACATAAAAACTATGCGTGAGGAAAGACTTCACAGACCGACAAAAAAAAAAAAAAAAAAAAAGGAACAGTTGCTAAAAAACGACAATAAAAATAATACCCCGTGACGTCTTCCTCTGCCACAGACTGTCAGAAGTATGTCACTGCCATCAGTCAATGTTTCGACGTATTAAAAATACGAATTATTCTAAGACCATTAAGCAAAAACAAGCAATTATTATCCGTAATTAACATGATTTATGGCCTCTTAGCAAGCTGCTGGAGGGACCTGACTGCGCAGTCACTTACGTATCGACTGAATGCCAGGTAGCGGCAGTAAGAGGAACTGGAGTCATACTAAGCGTGTATACTTATGTGTAATTAGAAGCATTTGCATAGGTGCCAGTCATGTGTGCTGAGTCAGGGGAAAATGGGAGTTAATGTGACGTGGATTATACCTGCACGGGACAGCACAGGTAGGACGGACAGGTGAGTATAGCGTTATTCAACTCCTGGACTTTCGCGCGCCAGGGAAAAATCATTTAATGAAATGATAATTATACAGGATATTAAAATGTACTTTTAGACCCTTTTATAGGCGGTGATACTCAAGGCATTTACCTTTTATGGTTGAAACGTTCAAATAATGTTTTATGGAGCCTTTTATCATCACATTATACAGTTGTATGAGAGGCAATTTTATCAAATAATTTAGCAAAAATTCTACATCTCGGTTTTACCTCAAGGAACTATTGATGATCCTGTTTGTACAGAGGTCATAAACGAATAAACTCAGGTGATCGACAGGTGGCAGAGAATCTCGCGGAAAAACCCTAACCTAAAATTCAAAAATATTTCACCAAACAATCTCGGTCGTGAAAGGGTTTATGAAATGACAATGGTAACATTAGGTTCAAGGAACAAAAGATACTGTAAAAATGATTAAGGTTTAAAATACTGAAATGCAATTCGCCTAAAAGAACATACAGTAAAATAATCACAAAAACAACACTGACTTGAGTTTTTCTTAAAGGTAAACCTTGTAAAGCTACGCTTCTTATGAATGAAGTGTGTTTACATTTTGATGTTTGTACCACACACATACATACACACACACACACACACACCACATACACACAAACAAAAACACAAACACGTACACAACATTCTGGCAGTAATGCAGCCAAATTACCGTAAGATGTAATCTGCAATATTATTATTATTATTATTATTATTATTATTATTATTATTATTATTATTATTATTATTATTATTATTAGTGGTAATAAAAATACCATCAATAGTAATACTAATATTAACAGCGAACTCGACATTTAAATTATTTTCCTAAATTAAATGTCCGAATTTTGCCTAGGAATTCGGGTCCAGAGTCACGCAGGACGATCGCCGAAGTAACAATGAGAGTAAATTACGGGACGGTCCCACCACTGACCCTGGAGGACGCCGTGACGTAGCATAATTAATCAGGGCTGTCTTTGGGAATACGCAGAAACTGACTCACGTCTGACGTTACTCTCTCTGCCTCGATAACCAGAGCTTTTGGTTCTTTTACTTACTTTTGCTTCAACTTTTCCTTACTGAATTCAATTACTCTTTTATCTTTTTATTTAACTTATATTTTTTCCTAGTGACTGACCCCCTCTTTCTGCTTTTCCTGTTGTCTTCTGTCACTTATTTTAATGAACACCTTAATATTCTTTGGAAGCTTGTATTTCAAGTCAATGGCCCCTGTGGTGGGCTTGTTCCATGAGAATAGGGTCCAACTACTGAATAATATAATATAATAATAATAATAATAATAATAATAATAATAATAATAATAATAATAATAATATCGATTATGAAGGACGAGGATAGAAATATTTCGACTGAGAAAGGAAAGATGATTTTATCAGCAGAAATAAAACAATTTTACTTTAGGTTTTAACATGGTCATTTTTTTTATTGCAAAATGATAATAAAATCTTCTGCAAGGCTCACATGAAGCAGAAATAATCAACAGCAAGAATGATTTGCAGTCGGTTGTCCAAATAGAATTTCCTAGCAACTGAATAAAAAATAAATAGTTTTATGAAGTACAAAATAAAATGGTAATTCGTCTTTGAAAAACAGCAAACATGATTAAAGTAGGAGAAAATAAAATACGACTATTATTGTGAGGTATTTGCTGTCCAAAACTCAAAGGAACTAATTCAATGAAAGAAAATGATTATATCAATTGGCGCAAATAATGTGGAACTAGTTTTTTAACAAAAAAATAAAAACAAATTTAAGTTACGAAAATATAGTCTTAAAATCATAAAAACATTGTAATATCAGATTCCAGTAAACATAACCTCCTTAAAATTAATATTTAATAAAAAAATAGTAAATTGACGTTTGGGGCTAATACTGACATATAAGAGAAGCGCAAGTTCTTACGCGTTTTGATCGACTTATAACTATTTCTCGACTTGATAATGAGAAAATAATTTTTAAAGGGGGAATTATTCCAAGATAATTCTAATAAAAATTTAATAGTATTTCATTCGTTTCACTGCTAAGAATTCTAAATGATTTTCCCAATGACGTGAAAAGGCTAAAAATAACAAAAATAATGATTTCATATAAAAAAAATTCCACTAATTGGTAAGATATTTCCTTAGACAAAAAAGACGAACAATACAAAAGTACTGACTTTAAAATATTATAGTGATGTCATTAATATCAAACTGAGAATTCAAATAGGTTACTTTGACGCAAAAAGGCGAACAATACAACAATAATTATTTCAAAAAATTATAAAATTACATTCATATCACTACTCTCAGTATTGATTTTTGACACGAAAACTCAATAATATGAAAATAAAAATTCTATATATTATAAAAGTTCATTCATTGTATCGCTCAGAGTTCTGAGAGATTTTTGACACGTAAAAATCACTTATATAAAAATAGTAATTCTATATATTATAAAATTTCATTCATTGCACTGCTGAGAATTTCCAGAGATTTTTGACACGAAATTTACTCATATAAAAATAAAAAATTCTTAACATAAAATTTCATTCGTTGCAACCCTCTGAATTCCCAGAGATTTTTGACGCGAAAAAGTGACTAATACAAAAAATATAGAAATCCTAATATTATAAAATTTCATTCGCTGCACTGCTGAGAATTCTGAGAGATTTTTGACACGAAATTCACTCATAAAAATAAAAAAAAATTCTTAATATTATAAAATTTCATCATTGTACCGCTCAGAATTCCCAGAGAGTTTTGACCGAACATAAGATTTAAATCCCGAACATAAGATTTAAAAAAATTCTTAATCTCAGAGATTTTTTACGGGAAAAAGTGACTAATAAAAAAAAATTATTCGATCACAAAAAATTCCTCTAAAAGGGGAAAAAGAAGCCGCCATTGCTCCAATTCAGAAGTTCCTACTGTATATGTAGCATTGCAATATGACTACAAAAAGCGCTAATGCCTTTTCAAGATATTTATTAATAGCGTAGCCTTCATAATGGCTCGCCCGGACTGAATAATAAATGGCAAACAGCTGCTAATGGCCTTGTTATTGTTGTCTGCCAGGGTGAGCGCTCTCTCTCTCTCTCTCTCTCTCTCTCTCTCTCTCTCTCTCTCTCTCGTGTTGAAGTTTGAATGACGAATTGAACTGTATAAGACTTTTTTTATATATACTAGGACTACTTAACGTAATAACTACCGTTTTCTTTTTCTCCCTTCTCTCTCCCTCTCTCTGCTCTCTCTACATCGTCTCTCTTCTCTCTCTCTCTCTCTCTCTCTCTCTCTCTCTCTCTCTCTCGTTGAAGTTTGAATGACGAATTGAACTAGTAAGACTTTTTTTTCTTTTTTATTTTTTTTCTAGGATACTCTCACGTTGAAGTAATACGTATCCTCCCTTCTTCACTCATCTCTCTCTCTCTTTTCTCTCTCTCTCTGTGAATTCTCTCTCTGTTGAATTTTTGAATGCGAATTGAACTAGTAAGACTTTTTTTTTTTTTATTTTTTTCTGATTACTTCACAAGTAATAATACGTATCTCTCTCTCTCTCTCTCTCTCTCTCTCTCTCTCTCTCTCCCTCTCTAAATTTTCGTGATTTAGTTATACATACACACACACACACACACACACACACACACACACATATATATATATATATATATATATAATACGTTATATATGTATATATATATATATATATATATATCTAATAATATATTATATATATATATATATATACAAGGTGTCCATAAAGACCCAGTATCATTTCAAGTATTTATTGCCCAGAATGCTACTGGGACTTTATGGACACCCTGTATATACACACACACACATGTATATATATATATATATATAATATATATATATATATATATATATATATTTATATATATTATATATATATATATACTATATATATATATATATATCATGTGTGGTAAACCAAAGCGACGGCAGAGCACTTCTCCTAATATCCTATTAATCAGTTCCCAGAGGGAACAGATTTCCTCAACGTCTCTGAAGCGACTCGTGAGTCGTGACAGCGAGAGAAACGTCGAAGCTTATGTCTTTGTGACGCCGCCTGGCTGCTGCTGCTGCTGCTGCTGCTGGTGGCTGTTCGCGTGTCTTGGAGTCGTAAGACTCTCTCTCTCTCTCCTCAAATGAGTCTTGTATTCCGAAGCTGCAGTAGGTCCTACTTCAGAGGAAGCAGCAGCACCAGGCGACGGGGGTACTTTTTTGGAGAGAGAGAGAGAGAGAGAGAGAGAGAGAGAGAGAGAGAGAGAGAGAGAGTAGAGGGTGGTGTGGATAAGAGCGAGGGAGAGAGAGAGAGAACCCGGCAATTGTTGTATTTTCGGGGAGAGGGAAGAGAGGAGAGAGACGATAGAATGACTGTAGAGACGAGAGAGAGACGATAGAGAGAGAGAGAGAATACGCACACACATACACAAATTGTAAGTGAATGAAATCAGTTGCATGTTAACAACCAATCCTACTTCCCCCTCCCCTCCCCTCCCCCCCCCCCTCCCCCTCCCCCCCCAAAAAAAATACACACACACACACACAAATGAAGAAATACAATCCCTCCCGTGGAATGAGCACAGTGATAATTATATTATCTTCTGTTTTTTGACTGTTTTTTGATTATATATATATATATATATATATATATATATATATATATATATATATATATTATATACACCATAGTAATTACAAATGCTTTTTTTCGTAAAGAAAAAATCTTACAAAACGCTGAGGACGGGAATTTCATTATTTCATAAAACTAACTCTCCTCTAAGAAACATTTCATCAATAAATATGAAACTTAGATATCCTCAATAAAAACCTATCAACTATGTTCCCTGAGATGTCTCACAGAATATCAACAGGATTCCATGCAATAATAATAATAATAATAATAATAATAATAATAATAATAATAATAATAATAATAATACAATAATAATAATAATAATAATGATAATTATAATAATAATAGTAAGAAAAGTGATGGACTCCTAGGGAGGGGATGCAACCCGGAACCCCCACACTATAAATACCACCCAGTCGAATTGGAGGACTGTGATAGACAAAAATAACAATAAAAATAAAAAAAATAAAAAATAAAATAAATAAAATAAAAATAATTATAATAATTAATATCTAATAATAAATGATGACGATGAGCAGGAATATATCCACTATCAAATTAGTTACTGTTGCATCATTAATATCAAAATGATAAGTTGAAAACGAAACAGGCATTAAATTTTTTTTTCTTATCTACAAACATGCTGCAACAGTGGTGTTGAAAGGTAATTAATTCCTTACATTGCAACTTCTCACCTGTCCAACCACTGGTTTGTTTGTTTGTTTGTAGGTTTTTTTTTTTTTACGTTGCATGGAACCAGTGGCTATTCAGCAACGGGACCAACGGCTTTACGTGACTACCGAACCACGTCGAGAGTGAACTTCTATCACCAGAAATACACATCTCTCACACCTCAATGGGATGCCCGAGAATCGAACTCTCGACCACCGAGGTGGCAAGTCAAGACCATACCGATCACGCCACTGAGGCGCTCCAACCACTGGTTTCAACCCTTGTCTTCATAAACTTACGAAGTGAATTAATGAGAGATCTGTCGTAAACATTAACGTATATTTTATTTTCAGCGAAAGGTCTTCGATTATTTAACTTACTAACTTTTAATTAGATTCATATGAAACAATGTGAGCGAATGAAGTAGGTATAATGACGTTGGTTTCTATAATGGACTAGAAATACTGACGAAGTAATATACTAATCAAATCTATACAGAGATTTCATCGACTTCTTATCGACAAACGTATCTTTCTTTTGTTTGTTCTCGTCACAATGAGTAATGGTCTAGCCACAGGGACTTTGTGGCTGGAGGCAGCTGGAGATTTTCTCTTGATATATATGTAAGTATATTAAGTATATACACTCATGCATAAATACATACATATATATACACGGTGTCCATAAAGTCCCAGTACCACTACAAGCATTTATTGCTCAGAAACCATGTAACAGAATAATGCCGTCTTTTATGGAATGTCCTACATTTCCTCAGGTTTACATTCAGTACACTTCATTCTACAAAACAAAAAAACTGCATTACGTTATAAGGTTTCTGAGCAATAAATAATTGTAGTGGTACTGGGACTTTATGGACACCCAGTATAGAAAGAGAGAAAGAGAGAGAGAGTTCCACAGATATTAAGTTGCTGGCAACAAATTCCAAACAATTCCTCAGCGTTGAAAACACACCGGAGAATTTTGTTTATCCGTCTCGTTATATTGAATAAACTTTTACCCACAATCACCTTCTTGGATTCTCCATGATGACTGAGCAAAAAGACGCTCATTCATTCTTTGTATCGTAGCCTTCTATTTGCTTTTAATAGGATATTTCTACAAGTGATAATCAACTTTTCCTATCTGTAATATGTTAAAGATTCATCTCCTAAGAGCTGGGTGGAAATCTTGCATGAAAGCAGTATTCGTGCTTGTGAAAGCAGTATCAAGGTCTTCCTTCCATCGGCAGGCCATATGTTTATATATGAATATTTCCAGGCAAAAGGAGTTGCGTTTTGCCCTGTATTCCTTCGAACTTTATGTATACTTCCTGTAATCGACTGTAACTCTAGACTTCGAGGTCGCTTTTTTCCCTATCTCTCTCTCTCTCTCTCTCTCTCTCTCTCTCTCTCTCAACTTTAGCTCAGCTCCTAAATACCAAAGTCTAGACTTTGAGAGTTCCCCTCTCTCTCTCTCTCTCTCTCTCTCTCTCTCTCTCTCTCTCCTAGCTCAGCCAAAATGCCAACGCCAGACTTTGAGCTCTCTCTCTCTTCTCTCGCTCTCTCTCTTTTTCTCTCTCTCCTGTAGCTCAGCTCTAAATGCCAACGCTATTTCCTCTCTCTAATTCCTCTCTCTCTCTCTCTCTCTCTCTCTCTCTCTCTCTCTTGTAGCTCAGCTCCTAGATAACAAAGCCTAGACTTTGAGAGTTCCCCCCAACCTCTCTCTCTCTTCGACTATAGCTCAGCTCCTAAATACCAAAGTCTAGATTTTGAGAGTTCCTCTCTCTTCTCTCTCTCTCTCTCTCTCTGACTTTAGCTCAGCTCCTAATACCAAAGTCTAGATTTTGAGAGTTACTCTCTCTCTCTCTCTCTCTCTCTCTCTCTCTCTCTCTCTCTCCTTTCTCACGTCTATCTCCTGTCATTCTTACAGTTCATTAAATTGCGTATTATCCCGGGCTATCGAGCCATGGCTACCCAACGTTTTGAGGCTGACGTTTCACAATCATTAATTCTTACCAAGGGAGGGAAAAGGCTCACAGTCTCCTATACTACTTCTACTACTACTACACCAGACCCATATTCTCTCTCTCTCTCTCTCTCTCTCTCTCTCTCTCTCTCTCTCTCATTTTACATGAATTTTATAAGGACTTTTCATGATGAATTTTATATGGATTTTTCAAATGTTACTACTACACAAACATATGTTCTCTCTCTCTCTCTCTCTCTCTCTCTCTCTCTCTCTCTCTCTCTCGACTCATTTTACACGATGAATTTATATGGATTTTCCAAATGTTACTGCTACACAAATGATGAATTTTATATAGATTTTTCATGATGAATTTTATATGGATTTTCCATATGTTACTATTACACTAACATATATTCTCTCTCTCTCTCTCTCTCTCTCTCTCTCTCTCTCTCTCTCTCTCTCTCTCTCTCTCTCTCTCTCTCCTTCAACAAGAAAAATTTTACATGGATTTTTCAAATGTTACAACTAGACAAACATAAACGTATATTCTCTCTCTCTCTCTCTCTCTCTCTCTCTCTCTCTCTCTCTCTCTCTCTCTCTCTCCTGTTACATTCTGCCTTACGGAATTGAAATAAATTGGGACGAAGTTAATAATGCTTTTAGCTCGAACTGTGAAGGAAATAAGATATAACAATTACACAAGAATCAAAATCTAACAGACTGGAAAGCAGAAAAATCAAATGAATATTGCGGAAATTGTAATCATTATGCAAAATATGCCGAAGCATCGTAACAAAAAAAATAAACCTTTCGTGTTATTATGGAAACCGCCATGACAACCACTACGGATATTACTCTAAAATATTATAATAAAAAAATGCGTAATATTCCCAGCGAAAACAAAATTAAGTTTGACAAGTATTGGTAAATTTAGAATAAAAAAAAGGAAGGTTAACTAACACATGATGTTTTAACCCACGAATAATCAAGAGGAATTACATTAGCGTATAACGCATATATATATATATATATATATATATATATATATGTATATATATATATATATATATATATATAGACTAAATGGTAAAAATGTTCTGTTTTAACAGAATTCCATTTATAGATATATATATATACTATATATATATATATATATATATAGTATATCGAGCTATAAATGCCCTTTAATATCTAATTCACTCTACCTCGGAATTAATATATTTTCATATATGTTTAACCGAGGTGTAGCGAATTAGATATTAAAGGACATTTGTAGCTCGATATATGTATATAATCCACGGTAAGTGATAGGGGTGGGGGGGACTTTATATATATATATATATATATATAATATATATTATATAATATATATAATATATACATTATATACATAACATATATATAATATATATATATATATATATATATATATTATATATATATATATACACGATTAATAACGAATGCAGGCTAAATGGAAACATAGCCACAATAACCCCCCCCCCCCTCTCTCTCTCTCTTTCTTTCTCTCTCTCTCTCTCTCTCGACGTCGAATGAAGAAGATGAATGATTGTGAGGTGAACGATCATTGGTCGATCTCCACCAATCAGCTTCATTGTATCTTTTGATACGAACTTATGGAGGGGGGAAGGGGGTGAAAGAATAAGGGGGGAAGGGAGGGCGTAGGGAAGGGTTCATTTAAGCTTTATAAAATCGCTGTTGGTGATTCTCTTGTTGTAAAGAGTCATAATAGTCAAGATTGAATTGCATATGTAGAAAATTACAGTTTATATAATATATATATATATATATATATATATATATATATATTATATATATATGTATAAAATATATATACCTATATATATATATATATATATATATATATATATATATATATATATATATATATATTATATATATATAATATATATGTGTGTGTGTGTGTATAAATTATAAAACAATCATAATATATATATAAATAATTAAATAAATATATCTTAATATAATTATAGGATTATTATAATACATATATAATATATATATACATATATATATAAATTATCTATATATACTAGATATATATATATTATATAATTAATATATATAATATATATAGTATATATAGGAATATAATATACATAATTAATATTATAATATAATATATCCTAATAATATAATATATATATATATATATATAATTTATATAGACTATATATATATATAGTTAATATACATAATATATATATATATATATATGATATATAATATAAGATATATATATATATATATATATATATATACTAATATATATAAATTATTTATATTTTATATATTGAATACAATCTTGATCTTTATATAATATATATATTATATATATATAATATATATATATATATATATATATATATATATACAAATTACGTAAAACTGTAAAATAATATCTTAAATGTCAGACTTGCGGAAAAGAGCAAAAAAAAGGGAAAAGAAGAAAAGGAGAGAATGGGAGAAAAGGGGGCGTGGCCCCCCTCTGCCTGTTAATGGGCAAGACGCAGCAGCGCTTGCCCGACACCTACCCATCATCATTCTTCAATGCGAACCGAGGTAACATTAATACATCAAACGCAACATTAATGCATCAGACATACCATTAATTCATCAGACCTAATGAGGCATTTTTTCCCTTAGCCATTACCCAGGCCTACTCACCAGTAGGGGACGCAGACACGCACACGCACACACACACACGTACACAGAGACTCCGCGGTACCTCTTGACAAATGGAATTATTCTAAAAGAATCTTTTGTGGTTGCCCGAGAAAAGAAGAGAGAAAAAATCGTGTATGAGGCCTGCTTTTCATATATATATATTCTCTCTCTCTCTCTCTCTCTCTCTCTCTCTCTCTCTCTCTCTCTCTCTCTCAGGGTGGCGCATTCACTAAGAATGGAATTCATGTTTTTTTTCTCTTTTTCTTTAGCTGTCAGTGATGTCTTCTTCTGCGTGCGTGTGTGTGTGTGTGTGTGTGTGTGTGTGTGTACGTGGATCTACAACATGTTAATTAAAATTCCTCCAATAAAATTGCTTTTGGCATAACAGAGAGAAAAACTAGAGTGGAACTTTATACCTTTATATTTGCACGAATAAATTAATTACCAAAACCTAACTCTTTCGACACAAAGGACTGAACAATGCTTAGCTTTCGTAACCCAGATAATTCTTAGGTAGGAGTTAACATACATAAGAGTGAAAGGTAAAAGCTAATTGGAAAGCGAGGAAAGTTACCTTTCACGCTTTCAAAGATGTAGAGGACTTGGAGGCCTATTCCAGTAACTGCTGAATATTAAATTTTTTCCCAATAAGTATCCCGTGAAATTCAAACTTCAATAATGGTCTAAATTATGAAATAATACTTATTTAAGTGATAACCTAACCCGTGTTTTTTTTTTTTTCACAAAATCCGCTTGTCAAAAGTGAGCTGGATTCACAAAAATCATCACAATTTCATTTTTCAGTAATTAAAAAAAATTCTCTCTTGAAAAATATGAATGAACGTAAGCAATCTATTATGAATATGAATCTGACCAATGATAAATAATTAAGCACTGAACTAACGGTCATATTTCGAAGCACAAGTTTGTTTGTTTTTTTATTTTAAAGATAAGAATGCATATGATCAGTCTATTATGTGTATGAATTTGACCAATAATGATAATAAATAATTCAGCATGACATTAGATGATCATGCAAATGAAGCGCAAGAAATTATTTGAATTGACAGACTTTGTGATTTTAGTCAACTAAGACCAATCAAAATATAAACTTGCACAATTGGGCTTACAAAAAACACGAACGTCGGAATAAGTAATTACTAATTATTCAGCTTAACGTTAATTTGTATAACGAAGACAAAATAGTTCTAGATTGCGTATTAAGACTTACTGTAATCATTGGTTGGATTAATTCCGATATGTAATTCCTAATAGCGTCTTAATTTCCAGATAAAGAAAATTACTGGAGCCTACAATGAAGATGCCGTTCACAGTAATCGTATTTCAAAATAAAACTAATTCTGGAGTATCATCAAATCAATTCGCCTCATAAATTAGCTTCTTTACGTAACACACTAAGATAATTATTTATCGTAACACACAAAGATAATTATTTATCAGTGGCTGGGTACACACTGAAGTATAGAGTTCTTTTCGCCTAAGATTAATGGAAGTTGTAATGACAATATCCTCTGTTCTTTTACATAGCTAGAGAGAGAGAGAGAGAGAGAGAGAGAGAGACAGAACCAGAGTTCTATTAGAGATCATGAGCTCAACAGAGAGAGAGAGAGAGAGAGAGAGAGAGCTTGAAATCATAGCTCTAACTTGAGAGAGAGAGAGGGAGAGAGAGAGAGAGAGAGGAGAGAGAGAGAATTCGGCTCTCCTCTGTTCGGTCCTCCATTTTGGTCGTACTGGCTTTATGATTAACATGTCATGACGGTGATGGTTCCTATTCAGGGTGCTCGGACGTCCCGAGCAGCTAATGGTTGTTTGGGACCTTCCAGTGGGGTGGGGGGGGTTGGGGGGGGGGGGGGGTTGGGGGGGGGGGAGGGGTTTTACCCCTAAACCCACCCTTCCCCCACCCACCTACCTACCGACCGACCCGGCAGATAGACTGGGTCCTGCTGGGAGGACGTGATTGGTCTAAATGCAGAACCATTTTTTTTTTTTTTTTTACAAAGTCTGGTCTAGATTTGTGTTAGGTATATCTTTTTCCAAAAATGATTTGGTCAACTATAATTCCTCTGTGTGTTTAAACCTCAGAAGAACACGTTTTTTGAAAAATTTTTAAACAAAGTCTGGTCTAGATATGTGTTAGGCATCTCTTTCCAAAAATGATTTGTAAACTATAATTCCTCTGTCTTTAAACCACAGAAAGTGATCACGTTTTTTTTTAAAACAAAGTCTGGTCTAGATTTATTCTTGAATAATTCTTTAGAAAAAACATAAAATGATCTGGTAAACATAAAGAGACAAAAAAATGGTCAAGGAAAAATCAAGTCTCCTACAACAATTTACATTATGAATCCTATGGGTTTCTGCCTCAATAATTGATTACTTTATTAAAAAGAAATAAAAAAAAAGTCTCGTCTTGATTTCTGCTGAATGACTTTTTCCAAAAACGTAAAATGATTTGGGAAATAAAATCTTCAGGAGATTGAAATGGTATTTGCATTAAAAGCCACAAATACTTGTAGTGGTACTGGGATTTAAAGGACACCCTGTATAACCGTAATAAAAAATATAATGATAATAAAATACAGAATACAGAAATACCTAAAAAAATTAATAAAAGTCACGAATACTTGTAATGGTACTGGGGTTTTATGGACACCCTGTATAACCGTAATAAAAAATATAATGATAATAAAATACAGAAATACCTAAAAAATTAATAAAAGGCACAAATACTTGTAATGGTACTGGGATTTTATGGACACCCTGTATAACCGCAATAAAAAATATAATTATAATAAAATACAGAAATACCTAAAAAAAATTAATGAAAGTCGCAAATACTTGTAATGGTACTGGGATTTTATGGACACCCTGTATAACCGTAAAAATATAATGATGATAAAATACAGAAATGACTAGAAAAGAAATGAGGTCAGCTACAACAACCCAGATCCCTCTTGATTCTTTTGTCTGGACTTCTACCTCATGAAATCGATTTCATTAATTACCGAAGAGTCCCACGAATATTTCCACCGAGATTTTTCACAGATTTTTCGAAAGAGCTCCTCCCATCGATCATCGTCGGCGAAGACGGTTTCCAGTCCTGCTTTTGTAAGATTAAAGACTTTCCTCAAATCCATTCATCATGAGGTCCCTAAAACCATCCCTCGCCCCTTTTCTTCTGCCCCCCCTCCCCCCCGGCACCCCGCCCCCCACAACAACAACCCCGTCTATCTCCCTCCTACCCTCCCCCGTGAAACCACACATACATATATATATATATATATATATATATATATATATATATATATATATATATATATATATATATATATATATATACACATGTGCTCATTCATGCACTTTCAGGATGTACTAAGAATGTCTTTGTCCCAAATGAAAAAAAATGGTAAAAATGTCTGTCCCCAACAAAATCACACATACATACATACATACATACATATATATATATATATATATATATATATATATATATATATATATATATATATATATATATATATATATATATACCAGCAATTTTCAAATTGATTGTTAATCAATTCTAAAAGATAGAGCTTTATAATATCGCATTTCCTTTAATATGAAACTTCAACCTAAAAGTCTGAAATTTCAAAAAACTAAAATTATATATATATATATATATATATATATATATATATATAATATATATATATATATATATATATATATATACCTGTGCTCTTTCATGCACATTCAGGATATACTAAGAATGGCTGTGTCCCAAATAAAAAAAAAATAAATATGGAAAAAATTCTGTCCCCCAAATAATAATAAAAAAATATGGAAAAAAAATGACATAGCTTCGGGTCAACCTTCTTTCCCTTGTGAGACACACTCACAAACACATGCACATGTACACACGTACGCTCGTTCATACACATGCGGGCAGGCCATACATACTAAGAAGAGCTTACTAAAAAAAAAATGGAAAAATATTACACAACTTTGCATTTATTTTCTTCCACCCGTGACATCACGCATACAAACGCATGCACAAATGCACACACGTGCTCATTCTACACATGCAGGATGTACTAAGAAGGGCTCAGTGTTCCGAAAAAAATTGGATGATAAAAATTTATTTTTTTGGCTGAAATTTTAGTTTTTTGAAATTCCAGACTTTTAGGCTGAAGTTTCATATTAATGGAAATGCGATATTATAAAGCTCTATTTTTTTTTTAGAATTGATTAACAATCAATTTAGAAAATTTCTGGTGGTTTTCCATCCATTTAAATCTGAATTAACTTATT
>NC_087203.1:114580875-114585875 GCF_015104395.2 Macrobrachium nipponense | reverse complement strand
GAGGGAAGTAGGGGAGGAGATGGAATAAAGACTAGTATATCAGAAGAGAGAGAGAGAGAGAGAGAGAGAGAGAGAGAGAGAGAGATGGCCGACAGGAACATGGAGAAGCAAGAGTAAATCGGATGTCTGCTGGGGGATGAGAAGTGGGAGGGGGAGGTAGACCAGTCAGGGGTGGGGGTGGGGGGGGTGGTATTAGGACTGTAGGACTGCTTGTGTGATGATGATGATGATGATGATGGATCATGGAGTGTGTGTTGACGGTTATGGAAGGGAGAAAATTTTTATAATGAAGGATGATGATTACAAGGTTTTCGATTCCCCCTCTGAAGGAGGCTAAAGAAAAGGGGGCAGGGGGGGAGGGAAGAGGGAGAGAGGGAGAGGAGATTGAAGAATGGAGTGGGGGGGAAAAGAGAGATGAATAATAAAAAATGGTGTATAGCATGAATGCAGAATAACCGCAAATGACGAATGACTGATGAGGAAAGAGACGGTTGATGTCTTCGTCAGGAATGAACTGAATGTATATTTGGAATGTGTGGAATGAACTGAATGTGTATATTTGGAATGTGTGGAATGAACTGAATATGTATATTTAGATTGGTGGATTAATTGAATGTGTATATTTAGAATGTGTGGAATGAGCTGAATGCGTATATATTTGGAATGTGTGGGATGAACTGAATGTGTATATTTGGAATGTGAAATGAACTGAATGTGTATATTTGGAATGTGTGGAATGAACTGAATGAATATATTTGGAATGTGTGGAATGAACTGATTGTGCATATTTCTGGAGTGCGGAATGAATTGGTTGTGCATATTTGGAATGTGTGGAATGAACTGAATTCGTATATTTGGCAAGCTTGGGATGAACTAAATGTGTATATTGGAAATGCTTTGAATGAGCGTGCATATTTGGAGTGTGTGGAATGAACTGAATGTGTATAATTGGAATGTGTGGAATGAACTGAATGCGTACATTTGGAATGTGTGAAATAAACTGAATGCGTATATTTGGAAAGTTTGGAATGAACTGAACGTGTATATTTGGAATGTATGACGTTGATATTCACAATGACTGATGTTTGCATGGCTACAATATTGGAGTAATAATATGTACGTGAAGCAAATTTTCAGTTACCGCTTTTAGTTTACTAAGATACTATTAAGCGTATGCATATATATATAATATACACACACACACACACACACATATATATATATATATATATAGATAATATATATATATATATATAGAATATACATATATATATATATATATATATTGCGGCACTAGTATAATTATCTTATCACACAGCCACAGGCTAAGAGAGAGAGACAGAGACAGAGAGAGAGAGAGAGAGAATCACCAAACGTGTAGAAATCTTACACTGATTCAAAATAAGTACAGAAAAAATTACAGAGAGAGAGAGAGAGAGAGAGAGAGAGGAGAGAGAGACAGACAGAAGAGAGAGAGAGCATAAACTGGAGGGGAATGGGGGAGGGGAGGGGGAGGGGAGGGGGAAGGAGGGATGTCGTAAAGAGTCCCTCCTGAGTCAGAACACGAAGAGATTAATTGACATTCAAGATCATTACGAAAGCGGCCTTTGCTGCGGCACAGCAGCACAGCACAGCACAGCAGAAGCGCAGCAGACGCGGTAACAGCAACAGCAGCAACACAGCAGCGTTGCTTTTGCTTCCCTAAATATCTTACTGGAATGTCTTACTGGAATCATTAAGGCCACGAGTGAAGTCTGGAAAACTATCATGAAAAAATTGATATATTTTGATCATCTAAATAAAATTATATTTCGTAACGTGCGTTAATTATATAATAAAAAAAATAATGCCATACTAAACATTTAGCTAAAATTTATTCAAGAAATTAATACCAAAACTACACGAAATGAATATGTATTTTCTCTCACCCATAAATCCATTCCAGACTCAAAAAAAAAAACCTTTTTGCTTTTTCAAAATCCTTCATTCCATCCCAAACTGCATAACTACACATCAAGCAACCCCTCCTTTACCCCCTCCCTTCCTCCCAAACCTTCCCCTTTCGCCCTCCCCTTCCCCCTATCCCATCTCCTCCCCCCCTCGAAGAATGATGAATGGAAGGGGAAAATCAGTGATGCTGTTGGTCCGGGAAGACAGAACAATTAATCGTCAGACACAGATCTTAAAGACCGGGGTCAGCTTCCTCAGAATCATGCATCTCTGTCGCTCATTATACTAACATTCTCTCCCGTTGATGGACACGAGAGAAGTCCGGGAGAAGTCCTCTGCATGGGAGAAGTCCCGGGAGAAGTCCGGGGTCATACGAGAGATGTTTGGGAGAAGTCCAGGTTCACACGAGAGAAGTCCGGGAGAAGTCCGGGCTCAAACGAGAGAAGCCCGGGCTCACGAGAGAGATGTCTAGGAGAAGTCCGGAACTCATACGAGAGAAATCCGGGAGAAGTCCGGACTCACACGAGAGAAATCCGGGAGCAGTTCTCTCCAGAGTGGAGTTGTTGGTATTCCGGTATTCCAGGGGGAGGGAACATGATGATGATTTTGATGACGCTGATGATCCACTTGGGTACAATCACGAGAGAGAGAGAGAGAGAGAGAGAGAGAGAGAGAGAGAGAGAGAGAGAGAGAAAAGAGAATCCCCCCAAGGGGAATGAGGGGGTGAATGAGGGGGATAATAGAGGGGTGAATGGGTCATGATGCTACGTTGCCAAGTTTCTGTTTGGTTTCTTAATTGCAAGATTGTAGACCAGAAGACCCAAGAGGGGTCAAGATGGTTTAAAAAACGGACCAGGAGAGACCTAAAAGTTGGGTAGGGTGGTCAGAAAGACTGAAAAGGTCCATGGAACAACCCGAAGATGCCATCTCCATAGTGACCAAGGCCTGTTTATTAAAATGTAGGGAATAAAGTTGATGTGATACGGGAATAAATAAATAAATAAAAATTACAAAATAAAAAAAAGACTGACTTCAAATTCATTATTTGCGATCTTTCTTTTCTTTTCCAAAATTCATATAAAATGGAGTCATTTGGAAATCAAAATGGGGGAACTGTCTGAAGTAATGTCAGCTATTTTTTAGTATGACAATAAAAATTTGACCTAATGATTAATGTTCTGAAAGCCTTCCTAGTCCTCCTCCTCCTCATCATCATCATTATTATTATTATTATTATTATTATTATTATTATTATTATTATTATTTATTATTATTATTATTATTATTATTATTATTATTATTATTATTACCGAGTTACACTCCCATGAAAATAGCTGAATGGATCATGTTCAGCATAAATATTTATACTGATGAAATATATAATGTCAAATTTATCGTTATTTTATTTTTTGAGAACTCTATGCATAATAATAATAATAATAATAATAATAATAATAATAATAATAATAATAATAATAATAATAATAAACTTAAAACTAGCCACAAAAATATGAACACCACAAATAATAATAAACAGGGAATCACTAACAAGAAATGACATATGCGACAAGTCAACAATTAACAATCTGTAGATTTGAATTATGATTTTACTTTGAGTATAAACAAGCACGGGTCTTTGGAATAAAATAAAATAAAGGAGCACGGGTCTTTGGAATAAAATAAAATAAAGGAGCATGGGTTTTGGAATAAAATAAAATAAGGGAGCATGGGTCTTTGGAATAAAATAAATAAACAAGCATTGTTCATTGGAATAAAATTAATAAACAAGCATTGGCCTTTGGGATAAAATAAACAAGCATGGGTCTTTGGAATACAATATATAAACAAGCATGGGTCTTTGGAATAAAATAAATAAACAAGCATGGGTCTTTGGAATAAAATAAACAAGCATGGGTCTTTGGAATAAAATAAATAAACAAGCAAGGGTCCTTGGAATAAAATAAACAAGCATGAGTCTTTGACATAAAATTAATAAACAAGCATGAGCTCTTGGAATAAAATTAATAAACAAGCATGGGTCTTTGAAATAAAATATATAAACAACCATAGATCTTTGGAATAAAATAAACAAGCATAGGTCTTTGGAATAGAATAAATAAACAAGCATGAGTCTTTCGAATAAAATATAAAAACAAAAGACAAAATATATGCTTGACAGTCTCTCAGAAAACCATGACACTGAAAGGGACTGATATCTCTATTTCATAATATGGAAGAAAATCCCATTCATAAATAACTGAAGGTTATTGAGAATTTTGCTTCTGAAAATTGACAATATTTCTCATTATGAATGAAATAAGAATCATAATACAAGTGGTTTTAAATATTCTTCAGTGTAAAATACCAGAGAACATTAATGAAAATTAGTATTACTGATAGAAAGTGGGCTGTTAAAACCACAGTTACAAATAGAACACGTACACCTTTCCTTAATTTATATTAATGATAATTATATAATTTATATATATATATATATATATATATATATATATACTATATATATATATATATATATATAATAAAGAGGTTCGCCTTATACCTGCAGACGGGATAGCATCCATTTTATCATAATTGCCAAAGGAAAAAATGATAACATTATCTATCGCAAACGTGCGAATATACATAAATCAAGATAAATAATGGATTTATGGGATATAATTAATGACCTACACATAAAAATACATTCTTTTAAATGAAGTAGCTATAATAAATAAAAATAATATCAATTCCGTTTTTATGAATATCATTACTGCATGCTGGAGGTAAATATATCGGAAGCACTTATGAGGTTGTATGATAATGAAAAAAAATCTAGCAATAAAATCACAAAAGCTTTAAAATCATGAATATAATAATATGAATAAATATATCCTCCACAAATATACTTAGGAAATATATCATACAAGGTTGTATGATAATTAAATGAAAAATCAAGCAATAAGGTTCTGATGGAAATATAATCACAAAAACTTTAAAATCACGAATATAATCATATGAATAAACATATCCTAAACAAATATACTTAGGAA
>NC_087203.1:114553375-114575875 GCF_015104395.2 Macrobrachium nipponense | reverse complement strand
AGTGGTTTATCAAGGGCACAAATGACATCCGTTCTAATGACGAAGCTGCTGAAGAAACATTTAAGTCACTTTCACCTTTTTGCTGAAGTATCTTTGCATTCAAACTTTTTTTTTTTTTTTTGAGATTTCCAAAATAATCCTGTCGAAGTTAATGTTACGATGCATGCAATTGAAGACTCCCTTGTTCGATTCCTAAAGCTCTCTGCTTTGCATGATTCAGGAAAATGGAAAGAAACTAATTTTCACTTCACAGTTTTCCTGTCATTTCTGACATGAAGCTTTGCTTGTTGTAATAATAATAAATAATAAATTATAATAATAATAATAATAATAATAATAAATAATAATAATAATAATAAAAAATAATAATAATAATGATAATGTTCTAAAGGGTCCACAAATAATAAAAAGTGTTAAGAGTCCGTGTATAATTGTTAAAACTTTACAAAAAGCTTTCGAACCCAGGGAAGGGTTCGAAAGCTTTTGTAAAGTTTTAAAAATTATACACGGACTCTTAACACTTTTTATTATTGTGGACCCTTTAGAACATTATATATACTCTCGCGATAGAGAGTTCTTCCCTAATAATAATAATAATAATAATAATAATAATAATAATAATAATAATAATAATAATAATAATTCTTCACAAGGTTGAATTTCAAGTCAAGGGCACCTTTGGTGGACTTGTTCTATATGAATAGGGTTCATTTTCCGAACAATAATTATTATTAAAATAATAATAATTTCAGCGGAAAATAGGAAAACCGAGTTTTTCTTAATTCCTTAAATTTTCGGGGGAAAATACTTTGTCCTGAGCTTTCGTCCGAAACAGATATCTTTATCAAGGGAAATACCACAGCTCAGTGTGAACACCAGTGCCTAATTAAGGTCTTCATTTACCTCATATAGCCTTGCCTGCTGATTACACTACGAAAACACTTGGTCTCATTCGCATAAACAAGGGCAGTCGGCGAATTATTATAAAAAAAATTATTCAGACGTTTGAACGACCCAGAAACTTTTTTGAATTAAAATCATGACAAAATCTATATTTTCATGAAATCATTGCATTACGTAAGAAGATAGGAGGCCACCAAAAAAGCATAGTTATATATATATATATATATATATATATATATATATATATATATATATATATATATATACATATCATATATATATACATATATATATATATATATATATATATATATATATATATATATATATATATATATATATCATATATGTAATGTTAAAAAGCCATGCGTGATGTAAATGGTTATAATATACATAAATACTTCCATGTGCTATAAAAAATAATAAAAAATAATAATAATAATAATAATAATAATAATAATAATAATAATAATAATAATAATAATAATAATAATAATAATAATAATAATAATATGTGGCCCCGCGCGTGGAGGAGTGGGTTAGGTCGTCAATAGACTTAAGTCCAGTTAAGCAACATTGGGGCTGGTCAGTCGTTGGATGGGTGACCGCTCTCCTCGGCGTTGATTCCTTGGGAAAGGATCTTTACCATAATTTCCTCAGTCTACTCAGCTGTAAATGAGTACCTATCCCTGAGGGGTAGGTCCAGCTATGGGTTAAATAGCAAAACTCAGCAATGATGGAAAGAAATGAAGGAATAAAACGACAACGACGTAAATGGAACCTCTGGCAACAGAGGGAGCTTTCGTCCGGCAACCAGGTATTCAACCCAATTGTAGGGGAAGACGGTCAGGTACTTGGAGGTCGTCATCCAGCAACTGATCACCACAACGACAGTAATCAGAAAAAGCACAGAAGCAAACCCGGACGGAGATAGGATATAGAAGAAGATTGGTCAACATCTGGAATAAGAGGAATAACACCCCCCAAACAGAGCAGAGGCTGGCAGACCAAGTAAGGAACATAAAGAAAAAGAACTGGCTCTCCCCAACAGAAAGAGAAGAACTGGAAAGGGAAATGTCACACGACAACGAATTACACGAAGACGAACTGAGAGACGATGCCACAGAAGACGACAGGGAGGATGAGGTATCAAACAACGACACACGAAGAAACACCGACGAAGTAACAGAGAGGACGGAATGGGTAGAAAAGATTAGACAATGGATGGAGCCAGATACAGAGAGAACAAAGATCCCCTCCATGAAAGCCTACAACACCAAGAAATTAAGGGAGAAAACAAGTGAGGTCAATGAAATAATGGGCCTAATACACACCACCAGTATCACAGAAACAAATAACTTGACATATGCAGGAGCAAGATTAGTAGCAGAACTGATGGGGATTCGAATACCAACACCACCGTCACAACCAACCCAACAGAAACCAAAACAGCAACCTCCTTGGAAAAGGCGCCTGGAAAAGCAAATCATGGTAATGAGATCTGACTTGAGTAAACTGAAAGAGATGGCAGAAAAAAGGCTAAGAAGCAAGAAAAGAAGGGAGGAACTCAACGAGAAATACAAAGTACAAGAGAGAGGACTAAACAACACAATAGAAGATGTAAAACAGAGGCTTAAGGCCAAAGCACACAAGATCCAACGGTACATGAACAGGAATAAGGGATACCAACAGAACAAACTATTCGGAACCAACCAGAAAAGACTATACAGCCAACTAAAAGGGGAAGACAACCACCCAGAAATTCCTGAAGCCGAACCAAGTAAAAGACTCTGGGAAAACATATGGAGCAATCCGGTATCACACAACAAACATGCAACATGGCTCCAGGAAGTCAAGGAAGAAGAAACAGGGAGAATAAAACAAAGATTCACAGGACATCACGGACAGACACAGTCAGACACCAACTAAAGAAAATGCCAAACTGGAAAGCCCCAGGTCCCGATGAAGTCCATGGATACTGGCTCACAAACTTCAAGGCCCTACACCCACGAATAGCAGAACAACTCCAGCATTGTATCTCAAATCACCAAGCACCCAAATGGATGACCACAGGAAGAACATCCTTAGTACAAAAAGACAAGAGTAAGGGAAATATAGCCAGTAACTACAGGCCTATCACCTGCCTACCAATAATGTGGAAGTTACTAACAGGTATCATCAGTGAAAGGCTATACAACTACCTAGAGGAGACAAACACCATCCCCCACCAACAGAAAGGTGGGAGAAGGAAAACCAACCTAAGCATGGCATGGATAGACTATAAGAAAGCCTTCGACATGATACCACACACATGGCTAATAGAATGCCTGAAAATATATGGGGCAGAGGAAAATACCATGAGCTTCCTCAAAAATACAATGCGCAACTGGAATACAATACTTACAAGCTCTGGAATAAGACTAGCAGAGGTAATATTCAGGAGAGGGATCTTCCAGGGCGACTCACTGTCCCCACTACTCTTCGTAGTAGCCATGATTCCCATGACAAAAGTACTACAGAAGATGGATGCCGGGTACCAACTCAAGAAAAGAGGCAACAAAATCAACCATCTGATGTTCATGGACGACATCAAGCTGTATGGTAAGAGCATCAAGGAAATAGATACCCTAATCCAGACTGTAAGGATTGTATCTGGGGACATCAGGATGGAGTTTGGAATAGAAAAATGCGCCTTAGTCAACATACAAAAAGGCAAAGTAACGAGAACTGAAGGGATAAAGCTACCAGATGGGAGCAACATCAAACACATAGATGAAACAGGATACAAATACCTGGGAATAATGGAAGGAGGAGATATAAAACACCAAGAGATGAAGGACACGATCAGGAAAGAATATATGCAGAGACTGAAGGCGATACTTAAGTCAAAACTCAACGCCGGAAAATATGATAAAAGCCATAAACACATGGGCAGTGCCCAGTAATCAGATACAGCGCAGGAATAGTGAATGGACGAAGGCAGAACTCCGCAGCCAATAGGAAATCAGAAAACCCAGGAAACAAATGACATACACAAAGCACTACACCCAAGAGCAAATACGGACAGACTATACATAACACGAAAGGAAGGAGGGAGAGGACTACTAAGTATAGAGGACTGCGTCAACATCGAAAACAGAGCACTGGGGCAATATCTGAAAACCAGTGAAGACGAGTGGCTAAAGAGTGCATGGGAAGAAGGACTAATAAAAGTAGACGAAGACCCAGAAATATACAGAGACAGGAGAAAGACAGAAAGAACAGAGGACTGGCACAACAAACCAATGCACGGACAATACATGAGACAGACTAAAGAACTAGCCAGCGATGACAATTGGCAATGGCTACAGAGGGGAGAGCTAAAGAAGGAAACTGAAGGAATGATAACAGCGGCACAAGATCAGGCCCTAAGAACCAGATATGTTCAAAGTATGATAGACGGAAATAACATCTCTCCCATATGTAGGAAGTGCAATACGAAAAATGAAACCATAAACCACATAGCAAGTGAATGCCCGGCACTTGCACAGAACCAGTACAAAAAGAGGCATGATTCAGTGGCAAAAGCCCTCCACTGGAGCCTGTGCAAGAAACATCAGCTACCTTGCAGTAATAAGTGGTACGAGCACCAACCTGAAGGAGTGATAGAAAACGATCAGGCAAAGATCCTCTGGGACTATGGTATCAGAACGGATAGGGTGATACGTGCAAACAGACCAGACGTGACGTTGATTGACAAAGTCAAGAAGAAAGTATCACTCATTGATGTCGCAATACCATGGGACACCAGAGTTGAAGAGAAAGAGAGGGAAAAAATGGATAAGTATCAAGATCTGAAAATAGAAATAAGAAGGATATGGGATATGCCAGTGGAAATCGTACCCATAATCATAGGAGCACTAGGCACGATCCCAAGATCCCTGAAAAGGAATCTAGAAAAAAACTAGAGGCTGAAGTAGCTCCGGGCCTCATGCAGAAGAGTGTGATCCTAGAAACGGCACACATAGTAAGAAAAGTGATGGACTCCTAAGGAGGCAGGATGCAACCCGGAACCCCACACTATAAATACCACCCAGTCGAATTGGAGGACTGTGATAGAGCAAAAAATAATAATAATAATAATAATAATAATAATCCTACAGTTATATACCATATACTAAACAGAAAAGCATGTAAGCTGACCCACATTAAGAATCAAACCGACATACATACATTAATTAAATCCCTTTTGTTTTAAATATGTAAATGAGCATTCGGTCAACGAACCCTCTTCGTTATAAGTGAGTCATATCGTAACTAAATCCAGGACTTCGTCAGCGCCTTCGTCAGCGAATGTTGCTGACGCTTCTTCTACTGCAATGCTGCGTCAGTCTTCCCCGCAGGCGCTGGAGAAAGTGTTCGCCATGTTTGTGTGTGTTTGTGTTTGTTTGTGCCATTGTACGCGCGTTTGTGTGTATGTAATCGGTATTTGTTTGTGTGTATATCAGTTAACTGCATTTGCGTGTATGTAATCCGTATTTGTTTGTGTGTATATCAGTTAACTGTGTTTGTGTGTACGTATTATGTATGTGTGTATACTATATCAGCGTACTTCATTTGTGTGTATGCGTAGTGTTTGTGCCAGTGTACGCGCGTTTGTACGTATGGAATCTGTATGTGCGTGTAACTACGTTTATGTGTATGTATTCTGTATGTGTATATCAGTGCATATCGTTTGTGTGTATGTGTAGTGTATGTGTGTGTTAGATTCTATATGTGTGTATATCAGTGTACTTCGTTTGTGTGTATGTGTAGTGCATGTGTGTGTGCATTTGTGTGTATGTAATCTGTATGTGTGTATATCAGTTGACTGCGCTGGTTTGTATGTGCAGTGTATGTGTGTGTGCGTTTGTTTGGTTGTATGAATTCGGTATGTGTGTGTATCAGTTAATTGCGTTTGTGTGTATGTGAAGTGTTTATGTGTGTGTTTGTATGTATGGCAGTATACGTGTGGTTGTCTGTATATCAATATACGATCGTTTGTGTATACATATACTCTGTACGTACATTTATGTATATGTATACTGTATGTATCATTGTATACGTGTGTTTGTGTATACTTCTACTGTATTTGTGTGTGTATGACGTTACACGTGCATGTCCACTGTATATATGTATTTGCGTGCGTGTATGTCAGAGTACGAGCGTTTGCGTGAGCGTATGTCAAGGTACGAGAGTTTGTGTGTATATCAATGTACGTGCGTTTGAGTGTATGTATATAGTGTGTGTATGTCTGTGTACGTTTACGTGTGTGTGTGTGCGTGTACGTGGAGTTATCGGCGGGCGAGATCGGCTGGCCTGTAGAGGGAGGGCCGTGTCGCTATTCGTCAACGTCACCTCACACAACTGTCTCAGTGACGCCACGCCATTCACGCCGTTGCGTCCACCGCTCTCTTCTCCTCCTCCTCCTCCTCCTCCTTCCTCCTTCCTCCTTCCTCCTCCTGATTCTCTTCTACTTCTTCTTCTTCTTCTTCTCCTCCTCCTCATTCTCTTCTTCTTCTTCATTTTCCTCCTTCTCCTCCTCCTCCTCATTTAATTCTTCCTTCTCCCTTTCCTCCTCCTCCTCCTCCTCCTCCTCCTCATTCTCTTCTCCTCATCTCTTGTTCTTCTTCCTCCTTCCTCCTTCCTCCTCCTCCTCCTCCTCATTCTCCTCTTCCTTCTTCCTCCTTACTCCTCCTTCCTCCTCCTTCCTACTCTTCCTCCTCCTCCTCCTCCTCCTCCTCCTCTTCTTCTTCTCCCAAAACTACACAAGTGATTCGCTCGCGAGGGACCGTTATCACAAGATGCTCAAACTCACTGTCTGATACGTCATTCCGTTCATAGCGTTCCTGTTTGGGTTCTGTGTTTACGAATATAATAAATAATAATAATAATAATAATAATAATAATAATAATAATAATAATAATAATAATAATAAAGTTTAAGCATTACTTCCACTCTTTACCAACCCACTAGGCGCGATGTTAATCATTAAATTTATATAGCAGGGTACCTTCAATTTTTACAATATAATAATTTATATATATATATATATATATATATATATATTATAATATATATATATATATATTATATATATATAATATAGATATATATATATATATATTTATATATGAGAATTGTTTTTTTTAAACCACTTTAATGTTCTAGAAACAATGACTAAATTAGCTAGCATATTTTCGCATTATTTATATAATATTATATATATATATATATATATATATATATATATATATATATATATATATATATATTCTAACAAGACCATCACATTCAAAACTGCGATAAATGAATACGATAGCTTTAAGGCAAATGAAAATAATATAGTAAACGAATGAAACACGTATAATTAAGACGTATATACCACTTTGACCGTTGTATCAATGAGGTACTACGATATCAATGAGAAACATTGGTGTTACGACGCTAGTTACTCACCTCGATCAATCAATCTATGTATGAGATAAGCCAAATGATGTATTGTAAGTTTGTTTCCCTTTTTTTACAGTTTTTTTTTTTTTTTTTTGTTTCCTGTAAAAGAAAACAATTGAGATGGTTATGTCTGTCCGTCCGCACTTTTTATGTCCGCCCTCATACCTTAAAAACTACTGTGGCTAGAGGGCTGCAAATTGGTATGTCAATCACCCGCCCTCCAATCATCAAATATACCAAATTGCAGCCCTCTAGCCTCAGCAGTTTTTTATTTTATTCAAGGTTAAAGTTAGCTATGATCGTACGTTGCCTATCGGACAGGGCCGTAGCTGAAAGTTTCAATGGCCGCTGCTCATACAGCATTATACGCTGTACAGAAAACTAGATTCTTTACTTGCTTTTTATTTTGTATTCTTGTCCCTGCTCCATGAGCAATGTCCTAAATTTCATGACAAGGCCACAAATGGTCAGTATGATTGGTGTAGTATGCACTGCATGGCATTCAGGCTTGGTCGTACCTTTAGTCATTTCTCTCTCTCTCTCTCTCTCTCTCTCTCTCTCTCTCTCTCTCTGTACATTCCTGCCTCTCCCATGATTTTATGTACACTAAACCAATCAGTCAACTTCTTTCACCCCTTCCCATCTCTCTCTCTCTCTCTCTTCTCTCTCTCTCTCTCTAACCATTACTGGCTGCCCTTCTCTCTCTCCCTCCTCTCTCTCTCTCTCTCGTCTCCTCTCTCTCTCTCTTTTTAAGGCATCGATCTTATAACTCCTCTCTCTAACCATTCTAGGCCACCCCATCTCTCTTTTAACCAATCTGCCAACCGCTCTCGTCTCTCTCTCCTCTCCTCTCCTCTCTCTCTTTCTTTTTTAAGGCATAAGGCTCCTGATCTTATAACTCCTTGTAACTCTCTAACCATTTCTAGCACCCTATCTCTCTTTCTAACCATTTCTGCCAACCCCTCCCCCCCCCCTTTCTTTCTTCTTTCTCCTGCGGTATGCAGCAGGAGGAGGAGGAGGAGGAGGAGGAGGAGAGACGAATGGCAGCAGGAGAGAGGAGGCGCTCCATACTGTAAATAATTCCGCCGCTCATTCCCGGTGACTTGCGCACACAAATCACAGGCAACACATTCAGTTATTAGACTAAATCGTATGATTGCTTTGAATTGTGACGGATGGCGGCTGTAGCGTTATTCTCGCCGTGTGTATGTGTGCGCGCGGGGGGGGGTTGGGGGGCGGGGGTTGGCTGAGGGGGAGGGAGGGGAGGGGGGTGTGTGAAATATGCAACGCGGTAGTTCATTTGTAGCGTTTTGTGGAAACTTGAGAGAAGAGAGAGAGAGAGAGGAGAGAGGAGAGAGAGAGGAGAGAGAGAGAGAGAGAGAGAGAGAGAGAGAGAACTTGACTGAATAATTTGTGATATTCTTTCGCGTGGTGGTTATAGTTTTATTTATATATATATTTTATTATATATATATCATATCTAGTATATAAATATATATTATTTATATATGTATCATACACACTATATGTATGTACATTTATTCATGTTATAATCATATATACATTATATTATAGATAATTATAGAGATATTCTATAGATAAAATATATAATTATAATAAAGATATTATAGATTATATTAGATATATATATCATATATATAATATATTATATATATTATATATATAGAATATTAATATATATTAATTATACAACATACCCATGTAAAAGATCAAGATGACAAAGAGCAAGAAGCAGACGATATTTACGAAGTAACACGACAAACCAAACAGAGGCAGCGGAGAGGAGGAATGAATGAATGAATGAATGTAGTATACATCACTCGCGTCTCATTCGCACGACTAAACCTAGATATTATTATTTCGAGTCGAAAGGACTTGTGAAGAAGCTTTTTTTTTGTTCGAGAGACCTCTGTTCACTATTCCCGGATGATGAACGGTATAATTGAACGGGTATTTCTGCTGGCGCCGTTCAAAGAAGTCGTTCTGAGGTAAGGGTTAAATGGATAGCTGGCTATAGGGGTTTAAGAGAGGTGAGGGCGGGGCTACATATGTATGTATGTATACATATACATATATATATGTATGAGGATATACACTATACTTCTATTATTATATACATACTATATATGAATATACATATGTATATGTACATATATACATATATATATATATATACATATATAGATATAGATATAGATATAGATACAGATATATATGGAGACACACACAAACAAACACACATCTCCTACACGTGTAAAAATAACCATCAATCCAAGGTCACATTCTTAACGGAAGCGACGATTATTATGGTCCCGTCGCTCACCTCACCGTTGAAAAAATAAAGAGACAAGAAAATACAAAGAGGAAAGAGATCAATAATAATGATAATAAAAAAATAGAAAAACAAAAGACGCCACAGTTACCTTAATGACGCAAAGTTGAACGACCTATTCGTCGCTGCTTGTCTAACCAAGAACGACAAACCAGCAGCTAATGCAATGAACGTGAGACGAGAGATGGAGTGGGAGGGGGGGGGGGGAGGGGGATGGAGGGGGAGGGGGACGTGGGAGGAGGGGGAGGTGGAGGAGGAGGGGGATGAGGAGGGGGGGGGGATGGAAGGGGAGACAAAGTTAGACGACGTGGGAATATGCCGTGTCATTCTATGCAATGATAATCTGGAAGGTAATGCAATGTTGGTGATTGGGGGAGATAGGAGGGGAGGAGAGGAGATGTGGGAGGGGAGGGGTAGGGGTAGGACTCCCCCCACCCCCTATAACACAATCCTCAACCAAGCGAGGAAGATAAATGCTTGCAGAGGCAGAGTTATCTGGTTCATGCATTGGTTGCGAACCAGCGTCATGGATGAGCTTATAAGAAGGATGCAATTATATATATTTTACGTCTAGCATTTTTTTGAAAAATAAGTAATTTTTTTTTTTTGCACGCACATTTTCTTTCAAATGGCATAAACTGTTTTTAATAATAAAAGAATTATGATGGAGTTATATATTTTCTAATTTAAGTCTTTTAACATTACTTGAAAAAAAAAGTCATTTTTATACATACTTCTCCTTTAGAAAGACATTTCCAAATAAGGTCTAATCCTTCCTTAAATATGAACTAATTAATATAATAAAAATAATGGATTCTTGAACATGCATTTGCGCGTTTAATGCTTAATTCGAAATTTAAAAGACAGCCTCAGTAACTTCAAGTCTATCATTAACACAGCATTAAGTTTAATAATAATAATAATAATAATAATAATAATAATAATAATAATAATAATAATAATAATAATAATAATAATAAAAGCAACTAAAAATGAAAACGATAATGACAATATATTAACAACTTATAATATTATAAATTCTTTTGAGAGAGAGAGAGAGAGAGAGAGAGAGAGAGAGAGAGAGAGAGATGAGGAGAGAGCAGAGAGAGAGAGAGAGAGAGAGAGAGAGAGAGAGTATCTATATGATCATGGCTAGTGCACAGATGAAGTAATCACGGCGTCCTTTCCTCCCAGCTCCCCTACCCACCCCCCACCCCTGAAAAAAAATTCTTAAAAATGATACCATAAAGTTAGAAAACATTTCATGTCTCGCATTGAACATAATACACATCTTGAATAAAAACCGACTTGGTATGGGTGTGCTCTGAAGAAAAATTAATATACTGAGAATATTACGGAAGTCTATCCATTAAACAAAAATCTATTAGATCCAATCATACTTTATAGCCACATGTACCAAATGAACATTGCTAAATTATTCCATATCAAACTAGTCTAAAAATAATAGCCCGTATCTTCAGTGACTTCAAGGTAATTAGAAGCTTCCGCTATTCCTCAACTTATTCAGTGATTCTCATAATAACCAAAGAACCTTTGGGTACTACATAAATCTACATAAATCTACAGATACCCAGGGAACGCAAAAAAAAAAAAAAAAAAAAAAACAACTATAGGACCAGTCACTCAAGAATCTACCAGAATCTGCCGGCCAGAGATTGTAAACAAGCGACCCTCGAGGAAATAGCATATTTGTCTCTCTGTCATAGCTGCGACACGATAGGGCTCAGGGCATTGTGATACCCATGGCCTAGTACATGTGCAAGGTCCCCCCCCCCACCATCGTGCCCCCTGGGTATCTTTGGCAATGCCATAGCGGTAGGTCTGGCCAGGAGTGTGGCATGTCCTGCCCGGCCTTGGTATCTCTGTCATGAGAACTGATAATGAAATCAAGCTTTCGTAAGATAATTATTTCCACAGGCCCGTGAACAATCATCACATTGGTCTTATGTGGTAATTGTAAGGATTTTATATCTGTTTTATAGACCTGTGAACAGTCATCACAGTGGTCCTGTGTGGTAATTGTAAGTATTTTATATCTGTCGGTATCTATTCCACTCCAAATATTCCTCCTCTTTATAAAAAAAAATCAAATATTCCTGTTCTTCACAAAACAAAATCCAAATTCCCGCTCTACATAAAAAATCCAAATATTCCTGCTCTCCATAAAAGACAATTCAGATATTCCTGCTCTGCAAAACGAAATCGAAATATTCCTGCTTCTTAGAAATATAGATAGTCTTCTCGTTAAATTTCTAAATATTCCTACTCTTCAAAATAAAATCCAAGTATTCCTGCTCGGGTTAAATAAATTCAAATATTCCTGCTCTTCATAAAACAATTCAAATATTCCTGGTCCCTAGCTCTTCATAAAAAAAACTAAAATATTCCTGCTCTTCATAAAACAAAAATCCAAATATATTCCTGCTCTTCATAAAACAAAATCAAAATATTCCTGCTCTTCATAAAACAAAAATCCAGGATATATTCCTGCTCTTCATAAATCAAATTCAAATATTCATGGGTCCCTAGCTCTCATAAAAAAAAACTAAATATTTGCCCTCCTCATAAAACAAAAATCAAATTATAATTCCTGCTCTTCATAAAACAAAAATCCAAATATATTCCTGCTCTTCATAAAACAAAAATCCAGATATATTCCTGCTCTTCATAAATCAATTCAAATATTCATGGTCCCTAGCTCTTCATAAAAAAAACTTAAAATATTCCTGCTCTTATAAAACAAAAAATCCAAATATATTCTGCTCTCAAATAAAACAAAATCCATAATATTCCTGCTCTTCATAAATCAATTCAAATATTCCTGGTCCCAGCTCTTCATAAAAAAACTAAAATATTCCTGCTCTTCATAAAACAAAAATCCAAATATATTCCTGCTCTTCATAAAACAAAAATCCAAATATATTCCTGCTCTTCATAAAACAAAAATCCAAATATATTCCTGCTCTTCATAAAAACAAAAATCCAAAATATATTCCTGCTCTTCATAAAACAAAAATCCAAATATATTCCTGCTCTTCATAAAACAAAAATCCAAATATATTCCTGCTCTTCATAAAACAAAAATCCAAATATATTCCTGCTCTTCATAAAACAAAAATCCAAATATATTCCTGCTCTTCATATACTAAAAATCCAACATATTCCTGCTCTTCATAAAACAAAAATCCAGATATATTCCTGCTCTTCATAAAACAAAAATCCAAATATTCCTGCTCTTCATACAAATTCCAAATATTCCTGCTTGCAAAAGAATCCAAATATTCCTGCTCTTCATAAAAATTCCAAATATTCCTGCTGGCAAAAAAATACAAATAATCGTGTTCTTCATATAAATTCCAAATATTCGTGCTTGCAAAAAAATTAAATATTCCTAATCTCCATAAACAACCCAAATATGCAAGCTCTACATAAAAAAAAAAAAAAAATCTGAAAAAGGGAAACAACCTCACCTGGTAGCATTTCAAACCAAATCTGAAAAGGGGCAAAGAACCTCACCTAGTAGTAGTTTTTGGGCTCGAAGTCCGCGAGATGAGGGTGCAGATGGTGCGGATGCATCATCTGGTGGTGCATCTGGTGGTAGGCCTGCGGGTGCATGCCCATGCCCGCGTTCATGCTGGCCATCTTGTGCTCCTTCTTCCACTTCATCCGGCGGTTCTGGAACCAGATCTTGATCTGGCGTTCCGTGAGGCAGAGCGCGTGCGCGATCTCTATTCTCCGCCGCCTCGTCAGGTATCGGTTGAAGTGGAACTCCTTCTCGAGCTCCAAGGTCTGGTACCTGGTGTAGGAGGTTCGTTGTCTCTTCGTCTCGCCGTTCGAGTTGACCGTACCTGCAAGCGACAGGGGGCGTCAGTAAGGTTGGTCGTGAAGGGGGTTGGGGGTTGGGGGGGGCCAATTGGTTTCTGAAAATTCGTCTGGAAAGGCCATGCACTGGGACACTTTCAGCCATTCAGCAAGATTAAAAAAAAGATAAAATAACAGGAACATAGATAAAATGAAAAGATAAAAAATGACCGAAGCTAGGGACCGAGGGGACGCTTAAAAAAAACTTAAGTAATGTCTACAGTGCACCACTAATAATGACGGCACTAACCCCCTACGTGGGAAACTAGATAATGCGTCTCTTTATATAAACGAATCATTAACTTTAAGAGTAAAAGCAAAAAGTAATTTAGAAATGAATCCTGGCGTTCTCCCTCTTTCTAGTATCATGAGAGAGAGAGAGAGAGAGAGAGAGAGAGAGAGAGAGAGAGAGAGAGAGACTCCAGCAACTTATACATCAATTCATTTCCAGATTCTAATATTCTAACATGATCTCTTTCTGCCATTGTTATAAAATCTTACAGTTTTCCTTTTATTTTTTTGTAACATCTAAAATGACACACAAATCTATAATTAATAAAAATATTCAGTAAAGCTTAAAGTTGAAGACAAAGCTAGTCTCCTTTACTTTCTCATATAAAGACAATTTTATAACTTTCACTTTATAAAAAGCCGTAGTTCTGAGATCCACTTATTTGAAGCAGCAAACCTACTTAGAAATTATAGTATACAAAATATGCTATATATATATATATATATATATATGTAATATATATATATATATATATATATAAGTATATCTATATATTTATATAGTATATATATATACTATTATATATATATATATAAGATATATATATTATATTTACCTATAATATTTATATATATCTACACTAATATATATAATAAATTTATTTATAATATAATATATAGATATATATATTATAATATATAATAATATTATATATATATTATATATATATAAATATATAATTATATATCCTCTCTCTTCTCCCATTATCAAAAAAAATTGACTGACTACCTGAAACTTTAAAAGTTTAAGCACGGTACAGAAAGGCAGTCGATCACTCCTGGCGAATCTAAGTATCAGTATTAAGCTTGCTACTCTCTCTTCTTATCATTTGTAATGGCGTTCCGCTGCTTCCTTTAAGCACTATTTCATCTCTGCACGGATGACTGTCGCCAGGGGCCACATCCCAATTTTATAAACTCTTACAGGCGTCGAATTTCCAGAGTTAAGACGGGTCTCTAAAATCGGCCAAGTACTTAGTTGGGAGAAGGAGGAGGAAGGGATCTGGGAGGGGGAGGGGAAGGGGGATGGGGGTTCCCCGAATTCTCTCTCTACCATTAGATGATCAAGCAATCGGGGGAAGTAGTTGGACCGGGGAAGTTTCCGATATCCTCGAGATAATGCATGCTGGAATTTGTAGCGAAATGCCTCATCGGAGAGAAAACGAGTTTCGCGTGCAAAGAAAACGGGATTGGGTTTTTGGCTAATGATCACATTTATCATAAATGATTGTTAATAACAGGGTCAAAGTGGCTTTATGAATAAATGATCCAGCTTACAATCGTTTGGCTTAAAAGAGGACAATTTCCTTTATTATAGAATCACATCACTCTGGCTGCTCTGCTTTTATGGTTAAATGATTTTTGCAAAATCGTCTGCCTTATTTATTTTCTAACGATGAACAGATATAGTAAATGCACACTAAAATAATAATAATAATAATAATAATAATAATAATAATAATAATAATAATAATAATAAAATAATAATAATAATAATCGCGATTACCATAAATATGTAGATTTTAATGGCAAGTCTTATAAGCTTTATATATATTATATATATATATATATATATATATATATATATATATATATATTATATATATATATATATATATATATATGTATATATATATATACATAAAGCTACAATATAAATTCCACAATCTGTCAGGTCAATTAGTGTTAGAGAAATGAATGAAAACGGCAAATCTGAACAGCATTCAATAAAGTTTATGAAAAAATTGATGGCTATTATGATTGTGACAAGACTGGAAGAGTTTGTTAACATTCATGAAATATTTGTATTTCTTCGAATTATCTGTTATCAAGTGTTTCCTTTATTCCTCTGTACGATCAACTATTTCCAGAATATTATTGACACTTTTTTATATCCTCCATTTTCTCTATTCCTTATTCTTAGCCCCTCTCTCTCTCTCTCTCTCTCTCTCTCTCTCCTCTCTCTCTCTCTCTCGTTACCCCTACCCACTTTGTCTACCCTACCTCTGACACTTCCTCCCTCCCTCCCTCCCCTACCACATCATCCTCCTGTCCCCCACCGCGCCAGCCCCCCGGGGATGGGGGGCGCCATCCCCCCACCCCCCACCCCCTTACAGCAGAAATTAACTAGGGTCGGCGTGACATGTGATGGGAAGGTAATAGAAGTGTCAGCCACAGTCTGCCGTCGACCGAAACTCACCGAAAATTAGTCCAAACGGGGAGCGACAGCAGCGACAGCAGGAAGGGGCGGGGGGAGGGGGAGGGGGGAATGGGAGGGGGGTGGGGGGTAGAGGGAGAATTGGTGCTACTGCTACTGCTACTGCTGCACTGCTGCTGGCGATTCTCCTTTGCCCAACCGAAAGCGATCTCCTCCTTTCCTGAATGAACCTTCACCCAAAATTCCGTTCAAGATAATATGCTATTCCGTCTGATGGAATTTCCCCCCCGCCCCTCCCCCCCCTCTCTCTCTCTCTCTCTCTCTCTCCGTAAAAACTTCTCAGTGTGGTTCTATATTTTTGCATATTTCACAATAACATTCTAGATGTTCCTTATGACCAAATTGTAATCTCTCTCTCTCTCTCTCTCTCTCTCTCTCTCTCTCTCTCTCTCTCCGTAAAAATTGTATCTCACTCTCATCGTGTTTCTATATTTTTTTTATATATTTCACAATAACATCCTAGACGATCATTTTGACAAAACTAGAGTGAATCTCTCTCTCTCTCTCTCTCTCTCTCTCTCTCTCTCTCTATCTTCTCTCTCTCCAGGAAACAATTCTCGAATTGTGGATCAGGTCTTGAAGCTCATATTCTCATTTTTGTTTTATATATTTCACATTTCACAATAACATCATAGACGTTCATTATGACAAAATTAAAATGCATCTCTCTCTCTCTCTCTCTCTCTCTCCGTAAAAAAAGAGCTCTAATCGTGGATCACGACTTGAAGCTTATATTAATTATTTGATTATTTGTGTTTGTTTACGTACATTTCACCATTACACCCTAGACGAGCATTCTGACAAAACTGGAATGCGAGAAAAACAATTCTATAAACCTTCTCTCTCTCTCTCTCTCTCTCTCTCTCTCTCTCTCTCTCTCTCCCCTTTTATCCCAATCTCATCTCCCGGCTGTCAGTCAAGTTTTGAGGAATGATGAACCAAGTATTGGGTTAACTGAGACAGACGGAGACTGGCACTCCATTTCCAGCCTCTTAATCATTCCAGTTCTCGGCCCCCTCCCCCCCCCCCCCCCCCCCCCCCCCCCCCCCACACCCGTGATGGCCGTTGAATTAGAGATCGCCGTGACATGAAGAATCCAGCTCTTCTTCTTCTTCTTCTTCTTCTCCTCCTCCTGAAGAAGAAGAAGAAGAAGAGACGAGGAGGAGGAGGAGGAGGAGTAGACGGGGCAGGAAAAGACAGCCCCTGGAAGAGAGTACGTCTGGAAAAAGAATGAAGTATAATAATAAGACGAATGTTTAGGGGATCAGCTCCTGAAGAAGAAGAAGAAGAAGAAGAAGAAGAAGAAGAAGAACCGGAGGAGGAGGAGGAGGAGGAGGAGAGAAGAGGAGGAGTAGGAAGGAAAGGACAGCCTCTGGAAGGGAGAGTAGGTCTGGAAAAGATGTAGAAGTATGCTAAAAAGTCGAATGTTTAGGGATCTTCTCCTGAAGAAGAAGAAGAAGAAGAAGAAGAAGAAGAAAAAGAAGAACCGGAGGAGGAGGAGGAGGAGGAAGAGGGAGAAGAGGAGGAGGAGGAAGGAAAGGACAGCCTCTGGAAGGGAGTAGGTCTGGAAAAGATTGTAGAAGTATGCTAAAAAGTCGAATGTTTAGGGGATCTTCTCCTGAAGAAGAAGAAGAAGAAGAAGAAGAAGAAGAAGAAGAGAACCAGAGGAGTAGGAGGAGGAGGAGGAGGAGGAGGAGGAGGACAGCCTCTGAAAGAGAGTACGTCTGGAAAAGATTGTAGAAGTATGCTAAAAGACGAAGGAGAAGAGGAGGAGGAGGAGGAGGAGGAGGACGGAGGAGGGAAGGAGGAGGAGGAGGAGGAGGTTTGGAAAAGAATGTAGAGGTTTGCTAGAGAATGATGGGTGTTTTGAAAACGACTGGATATCCGAATGGCGTGGAAAGGGTTAGTTGAGAGAGAAAATATTTATATAGAGATGAATACGAATGAAACTGAAGGAGAAACGGAGAGAAATTCTTCTTGAGGGAAGGAGAGCAAATAAATGAGGAGGTAGGGAAGGGGAAAGAACTGAAAAAAAGCAAAGGATTCGAAAAATTCCTTCAGTTTTTTTAAGGAAACAAATTATTTATCATTTTTAATTACAAAGCCAAAAAAAAGGGGGGGAGAGCCCCGCAATTTTTATGATGGTTAACAACGAAGTAAACCATGACATAAATAAGATGCTTTTCAAAGACGGAGGTCATAAATTAGTGATGTATCATGATAAAATCTAAAAAATCTTTATATATATATATATATATATATATATATATATATATATATATATATATATATATATATATATATATATATTCTATATATTTTTTTCTATTTAATCTAAACCGTATTTTGCTCTTTCATTTATCTAACCTACAGGGTGTTTTTAGGTATATATCTAACTAGGAAAAATCTTCCTGGTAAAATGCTTATTTTCCGTGTACCTGGAAAACATCTTGGTAAATTTTTTATTTTCCGTGTACCTAGAAAACATCTCCCTGGTAAAATGTTTATTTTCCGTGTACCTAAAAAAGACCTTCCTGGTAACATTTCTTCTGTGTACCTAGAGAGCATCTTTTACCGTGTACCTAGGAAACACCTTTCCATTAAGATGTTGCTCCCACACACCTACCTGCCTAAAAAAATATAAAAATAAAATAAAATAAAATAAAACACTTCCTGGTATAAAGTTACTTCCACGTACCTAAAAAAAACTCTTCCTGGTATAAATTTGCTTTCACGTACCTAAAAATAAAAAAAAAGTTGCTCCACGTACCTAAAAGAAAAAGAAAGGAAAAGAAAAAAACTTCGTGGGCCAAAATGACTACCGTCTCCGCGTACCATATTTCCTTAATTAATACGTCCCCATTGTCTTGGGGAAACCCGCTACGAGTAACTACCACAACTAACAATAAAAAAAAGATGACAAACGGCGACTAACTGAACCTAATCCTTCCCATTGGAGCAGAGACCGGGGAGATATAATGACAAACTTGGAGGAGCCACAAACATGCAGTTGAGCCACGGAAACAGAGTCCTCCCAAGTACTCAAATGAGCCATTATACACACATGCCAATAGTCTGTGGGGGGGGAGGGGGAGGGGGAGGGGGAGGGGGAGGGGGTTGGGGTGGGGGTGGGAGTCTCTCTCTCTCTCTCTCTCTCTCTCTCTCTCTCTCTTTCTAAGAAGAAGATAAAGACATTTCAGTTCTTCAAAGAGGAACGCTACACAAAGCAGTTCGAGATACACACACTCTCTCTCTCTCTTTCCCAGAAGAAGAAGAAGAAGAAGAAGAAGAGGAGGAGGAGGAGGAGGAGGAAGAGGAGGAGGAGGAGGAGGAGGAGGAGGAGGAGGAGGAGGAGGAGGTAGGAGGGAGGAGGAGGAGGAGGCGGGGAGGCGTAAGAAGATGAAGACATCTAAGTTCATCAAAGAGAGACACAAGGCAGCTCGAGACCCCCCCCTCTCTCTCTCTCTCCTCTCTCTCTCTCTCTCTCTCTCTCACGTGTACCCTTTAAGGTAAATAGCTCAGGTTGAGTCACTGGCATTTAGGTTGCACCATAATGAGGTGCAGAACCGGCTGTAATGGCCATAACGACGCCAGTTATTGCAAGTTCGTGAGCCTTAACATAACCTCATGCAGATGGGAGATGGGAAGGGCCGGGGAGGCGGGGGGCGGGGAGGGAAGGGGAGAGGGGGAATAGGCCTGGAATGGGAAGGGGGAGGGATAGGTGAATAGGCCTGGAAGGGAAGGGGAGAGGGAGGGAAGGGGGGGGAGAGGGCTGCTAATAGGGAGGAGAGCACGGAAAGAGGAGAGGAGACGAGGAGAGAGAAGAGAGAGAGAGAGCCTCACTTCACGGGTGATTTGGACGCTCGCTTTTTCGGGTGATTCTTGACTGCTCTGTATTATTTCCGGAAACTCTCTTTCTCCTTCTTCTTGAATATCCGCTACAAACGTTATACAAAATTCTTACGTGAATTTGCTCAAGGTTTAACTGGTATATATGAGGAGGTGGGGGGGGGGGGGGGGGGGGGTTCGGGGGGGGGGTTTGGGGGCGGGTTTTGGGTTTGGCGTCGTTTTCTCCAATGTGTAAAAGGCTTTCCGTTTGGTCTTCGGGTCTTTCAGATCTGTACATGATTATGTTAAGGAGAAAAACATTGACGCTTCGCGATCAGCATTCAAAGACTTGACCTCTTATGAAGCCTCAAATAACCTATTGAAGTCCACAGACAGGATAATAAACCAAATCGAAGACCTCTGTGGTCACGTCCACAGACAGGTTAATAACCAATTCAG
Organism: Macrobrachium nipponense; assembly: GCF_015104395.2. Taxonomy (NCBI): domain Eukaryota; kingdom Metazoa; phylum Arthropoda; class Malacostraca; order Decapoda; family Palaemonidae; genus Macrobrachium; species Macrobrachium nipponense. The sequence continues at coordinate 114,555,469 of NC_087203.1, read as the reverse complement.
AGTCCTCTTAGGCCACGTTTACAGACAGGATAATAAACCAAATCGAAGACCTCTACGGCCACGTAGACAGACAGGTTAATAAAAGAGCAAAGAATCCAGACACGGGACGAAGCCATCGAGCCGGAACCGCCCCCGACGATAGAGAGATTAACAGAAAGATCGCATTGCGAATTCCTCGCGAACATTAATTGGCCCGTCCTAATGGCGGACTCATTAGCAGCAATCTTGAGCATTCCAGGTCAGTATCGCTTTCGTTCGCAGTCAATCCCTTTGTCGCGTCTCGTTCTGTCAGTCATTAGTCTCCTTCTTCTCCTTCTTCTTCTTCTTCTTTTCTTTCTTCTTCTCCTTCTCCTTCTTCTTCTTTTTCTTCTCCTTCTTCTTCTTCTTTTTCTCCTTCTTCTTCTTCTTCTTCTTCCTCGTTCGTTACCGGTTTACACCTGCCGCCGAAAAATTAGCCCGTGTATTTGCCATTTCCCTTCCACCATTCATCATTTCTAGCGGCTGTGCTTCGCGAAGAAATAATTATCTCTCCTAAAAAAAAAAGTACATTAATCATTCCTTTATGCCCATTTCCTTCCGCTGTCTTCGTCACCGTTATCATTATCATTATCATCATTACAATCATTATCATCATTGCAATACCTAATTCAAACCGTTGCTACTAATAAGCCAACGTTGAGAATCCAAATGCTGGTAGTTTTCACGGGAGACCCTTTGGTGGGTACTAGTGCCGTCAGTACACCGCATGATTGAGTACTCTAGGCATTACTTAAATAAGGTTCTTTGCAGCGCGCCTTCGGCCCCTAGCTGCAACCCCCTTTCGTTCCTTTTACAGTACCTCCTTTCATATTCTCTTCCTTCCATCTCACTTTCCACCCTCTCCTAACAGCTGATTCATAGTGCAATTGCTTTGAGGTTTTCCTCCTGCTACGCCCTTTCAAACCTTTCACTTGTCAATTTCCGTTTCAGCGCTGAAAGACCTCATAGGTCCCGGTGATTGGCAAGTTCGGTACTTCAGTGACCGGCTATTCCAGTCGCCGACTCGCTGACGACCTGACCGCAGCATCAAATCAAACAGAAAAGGTGACGGGCGGTCCTCACGAAATCATCCGAGGCTCCAAAAAAATCCGTCTGGCGCTTATACCGGAGACACACCTCCTTTTCCTTCCGTCCTTCCGGTCGCATGCTTTCACCATCGCCTCGTACGTATCACCATTATTATCATCATCATCATCATCATCAACGCCGTCGTCATTTCCCCCAGCTCCGTCATCCATCATTACCATGACCCATTCGTCAACGTCATCACCGCTTTCGTCGGACGGGCCAGAAAGGGTCGGATAAAGGTATCCAAAAGTTTTGGAAGCCGGGATGGAGGTTAGATTAATTATTCGGCCAACTTCGGGCCACACTTCAATTGGGCACAACTTTCGAGAGGAACCAAAGTTTATGCAAATAAAGACACCACTGAGTACTCCTCCTCCTCCTCCTCCTCCTCCCCCTGTCCCAGCCATGGGTATATATCCTCCCAGGCCCCCCCTCCCCCCGGCCAAATTCTCACCCGTCTCCCTACCTACTTATCCGAATTGTCTCACTCCCTCAAGAGCTTCAAGTCTCATCGGATAAATAGACATCCGTCGAAATCTTGGCTCTGCTAAATACGCCATTAATTCTTAACTGGATACATGCATACTTTATATACATACCCGCATACACAGACTACATGAATACGCACAAACACACACACGCACATGTATGTGTGTGTCTGTGTACATATGAAACTATATTAATATTTATGTTCCTCTTGAAATGTGTATATATATAATTAATCTTATATCGATGAACAGTGAATAGGGTAAAAAAAAAATATTTGAACCCTTTTCGAGATGGTAAATAGACAATAATATTTAAATAATTCAAAACGGGCTCGCTATATATATTATATATCATAAATATATATATATATATATATATATATATATATATATATCTATATATATGCAATTTGAACCAAATAGCAAAATGAAGACATACGAAAGAGAGAGAGAGAGAGAGAGAGAGAGAGAGAGAGAGAGAGAGAGAGAGAGAGACTTG
>NC_087203.1:114533375-114548375 GCF_015104395.2 Macrobrachium nipponense | reverse complement strand
CTGAGCACTAAAGCAACTTGCGAAGAGAGAGAGCGAGAGAGAGAGAGAGAGAGAGAGAGAGAGAGCAAGCAGTCTATTTCAAGAAGCTCGCCTGCTTGCTAAATCGCTTGTGGTGGTTGATGACAACGAGAGAGATATTCCAACCATCGAGCACAGATCGAGTTAATAAGCGTATCATGGATTCCTTGGCAAACAGATCTCATCCGGAACTAATGTGAGCAAAGATAATGTGACCCCTACTGAAATAAACACCGATTACGATCTTTTATCTCCTTCTTCTTCTTCTTCTTCTTCTTCTTCTTTAATACCCACCGCTATCCATAAGCTAAAAGGGTCGGCCGCCCTGATGGCTCTTCTCCAAGTATTCCTGTCAGAGACTTATCATGTCAATAATTTTTACCATTCCTGCATTTCTGATTTCTTCATTTTCTAGCGGCCCCCCTCATGCCAATGAATTGTTCGCTCTTCGTGGGTGATACTATGTATATACCTGGGCAATAGTTATGGGAAATATTGCATAATGCTTTTCACAGTGAAATACCAGCAGTTGTAGGATTATTGCATACCCTTTTCACAGTAAAATACCCATAGTTTTAGGATTATTGCATATCCTTTTCACAGTACAATACCCATAGTTATAGGAAATATAGCATAATGCTTTTCACAGTAAAATACCAATAGTTATAGGAAATATTGCATATCATTTTCACAGTAATATACCAGTGGCTATAGGAAATATTGCATAATGCTTTTCACAGTAAAATGCCAGTAGTTGTAGGATTATTGCAATATTTCCTATAACCAGTAGTTATAGGAAATATTGCATATGTTTTTCACAGTAACATACCAGTACAAGAAATATTGCATATCCCTTTCACAGTAAAATGCCGATAGTTATAGGAAATATTGGGTATCCTTTTCACAGTACAATATCAATAGTTATAGGAAATATTGCATATCCTTTTCACAGTAAAATACCAGTAGTTATTGGATTATTGCATACCCTTTTCACTGCAAAATGCCAATAGTTATAGGATACATTGCACAATACTTTTCACAGTAAAATACCAGTAGTTATAGGAAATATTGCATATGCCTTTCACAGCAAAATAACTTAGGTAACGCAGATAATAACAATGAACTTGAGTGAAAAGATATGACTATTAAGCCCGTAAATTTTAGTAAAACTAACTTTACCAACAAACTGGGAAAGTTCCTTATTACGGAATTTTTAAATCTGGTTCTGCTATATAGCTGTAAATGGGGAAAATGAGACATGCTTCCATTGCAGGATGGAATGATCCTGGAATGAAGATATCACAGCAGCGAACGAAAGCCAGACAAATGTTTTCAGAAAAAAGCAAATGTTACCCAAACGTCATTTAAGATAATACCATGAGCAATTGTAAATAATGCATGAAAATGTTACCGACAATGATCTTTAACGCCCCCATCTCTCTCTCTCTCTCTCATGAACGAATGCTTATTCCGAAATGTACCAAATCTTGTGTATGAGACTGTGTCTACCTTAGCTATCTCTGTATGTGGCCCTGAGCTGAATAATAATAATAATAATAATAATATTATTATTATTATTATTATTATTATTATTATTATTATTATTATTATTATTATTATTATTATTATTATTATTATTATTATTATTATATTTAAAAAATAGATTATGACCCATATGACAACAAAAGGAATATTAGAATGTTCAATCTAGCACCTGCAAATGCTATTATTATCATTATTGTTATCATTGAAGTAAAAGATTATTACCTAAATAAACTAGAACAAAAGTAATATTAAAATCTTTGACTTAACAACTGCAAAAGTTATTATCATCAATTATTAATTATTATTGCAGTAATAGATTATTACCTAAACTATAAAATATATAATACTAAAATCTTTAACGTGGAAAATGGAAAAGCTATTATTATCAATTATTATTGCAGTAATATATTATTACCTAAACTATAACAAAAATAATATTAAAATTTTTGACGTAACAACTGCAAAATTATTATTGAAGTAATAATTATATTATTACCTAAACTAGAACCGAAATAATCTTAAAATCTTTGACGTGACAACTGCAAATGCTATTATTATCAAATATTAATTAATATTGCAGTAATAGGTTATTACCTAAACCATAACATGTACAACAATAAAACCTTGAACGTGACAACTGCTAAAGCTATTATTTCAATTATCATTATTATTGAAGTAATATATTATCACCTAAACTATAACGTATTATAATAATAAAATCCAATCTAACGCCTAAATCCTCTCCCACGCTTTTATTCTCCACGGGCGTCACAACGCCCCTAACTATGATAATAACCAGTTCATATCAGGCAACTATACGGTCCGGTTGCTAAGGGTCGTTAACCCTTTTTGTATATATGCCCCTAATTAAGTGGTTGAGAGTTTGTGATCCCCTTCAGTCACCGCCGGATCACGCATGCGCAATGAGGCGTTGGAGTTCAAGTGCCAAGCGATTTATGGCATTATATGGGAGATCCCATACACTCACGGCTCGGACGTACGAACGAACGCACCTACTATTGGGAGGTCTACTCCTTATGAATAGGTATGGGAAGACGCTGACGATGAATATGGGGAAAGGAAGAGGAGGAGGAGAAGAAGAGTTTACAAGGAGTTACAAGGATTAGGATGTCTCGAAGACTTGTTAGTCCATCCTAAGAGGTGACATCGCGTGCTCACTTATCTGTAGGAGCAGGTTTTTACCGTGCATTCAGTGTCCTCGTAATGATTTTGTTTAGTTTTCTTTTAAACTCTTCCACACTGTTGCTGTTTACAACTTCTGGTGGCAATTTATTCCACGTGTCACATATCTTGTATGTAAAGAAGTTCCCACAATGGGATGTGTTGTATCTCCTCAGTTCTAGTTTCCATCCATTATTTCTTGTCAGGTTTTCGTTTAATGTAAATAGAAGAAGAAGAAGACGAATAAGCCTGAGGTTAGAATGGACTGAGTTAAGTATATCCTAAGTTTAACAAGGCCCTTTTGAAAGACAAATTGCTAAAGTATTTCACAAAGAATTATTGTAACATTGAAAGCAAGGTACTATAGATGAAAAAGTATGTATGTAGTTCTAGATTTGTTGTTATCTTTTGTAGGTAATTTATTGAATAAAAAATGAAAGAAAAAAAATTTAACCAGACCATTGAGCTTATTAACAGCTCTCCTATAGGAGACCTACTTACGGCTTATTGTGGTATCCGAGAAATTAATTTCTAACTACCAGAAACAAATTCTTCTGGTTCCACGTTGGCAGAGCGGGGAATCAAACTCGGGACTGCCGAATTGGTAGGCGAGCATGTAACCCACTCGTCCAACGGGGAACTAACTGGAATGGATTGTAAACTTTAGGCCAAAGGTCAAAGCAGTGTGACCTATGGCGAGGCCATTCAGCTCTCAAAGTGAAATTGAGAGTAGAGGGGTTTTGAAAGGAGTAGCGGGGGGCGGGGGTAGGGGGGGACCTCTCTTGGTTGCACCATGAAACAATTATTAGGAGAGGGTTGAGGAAAGTAAGATGAAACAAAGGGACTATGAACGGAGGTACAGTAAAAGGAATGTAAGGGCCGATGGGACGCCGCAAAGAACTTTCAGTAACGCTAAGGGTGAAGTCTGAATGTTAGAAGCTCCTTATATTTATAAATTTAGTCAGCGAACGGTTAACATCCAAGTCGGAATGCCATTGTGCAATAACGATGTTGGCAAAAAAAGCGTACTATGAAAGTAGTATATATATATCTAGGCTGCTTAAGATTTGGCAATCAAATGCACTGACATTGCATACGAAACTAAGATTATACATAAGCCCAGTACGAATTTTATAGCTGTACGGACGTGAATCGCAGCGTGACCCTGAAATTATATCTGAAGGATTTTGTAGATACTTCAGGAAGAATATAAAGGGGCAGATAACAGGAATTATATCTGAAGGATTTTGTAGATACAGAATTAAAGCTTCAGGAAGAATATAAAGAGACAGATAACAGGAATTATACTGAAGGATTTTGTAGATACAAAATTTAAGCTTCAGGAAGAATACAAAGAGACAGATAACAGGAATTATACTGAAGGATTTTGTAGATACAGAATTAAAGCTTCAGGAAGAATACAAAGAGACAGATAACAGGAATTATACTGAAGGATTTTGTAGATACAGAATCAAAGCTTCAGGAAGAATACAAAGAGACAGATAACAGGGAAGAAGTTCCACATTGAGATGAACTTATGAGGCATAAAACTTCCCACACATTAGTTTATGAGTGATCTGAATGAATGAATTAAGACTGAAGAAACATGAAGACAAATATGACCATAAGTGATCTGAAGGAAAGAATTGAGGCTGAATTGAATAACAACAGACTTATTGCAGCGCATTATGATCACCTTGATTGACAGACGAGAATGTCGACGCATTTGTATTTGCATGCATGCCAAGATTGATGACATCCTCAGTATGTCAGAGAAGGATCACTGGCAGTCATTTTTTATTTATTTATTTTTTTTTTTTGACAATTATGGCTGTAAAAAAGTCGTCCTTAACTTTGCAAGAATGCGTCATTGTAAGATTTTTCGAGGCTTTGCTATATTCACATCCTGTTATGCAAGGAGTAGTTACTTGCTTGCAAACATGTACTTGCAAGCAAATACACATACAGACAAACACACACTTACAAATACGCACACACACACGTATATATACATATATTATTATTATTATTATTATTATCATTATTATTATTATTATTATTATTATTATTATTATTATTCAAAGAAAATTCAAAGTCACACGAGTCAATAAAAATGGGAAGTATATACAGTAGTATGCATACTACTGTGCATTTGCTTTCCCATTATTATTATTATTATTATTATTATTTGAAGGTAGGAGACCCTCTCTTAAACATGTTTTGTTAAAGATGATGGCAGCATCAGTGAATTGATTTTATATGGTCTTTTCAATTCTTCTTATTATTCTCTTCTCATCAGGGCTGATATTTTGGCTAATAGCTGGCCGATGTTCATATCTTGGTTAAAGAAATGTTTTCTAAAAATAAAAATACTAATTTATTGTTATGATAACAAAAGTGATTAACAAATCTTAGTAATGGAATTCCAACGTTTTCCAACCGTATCATCGGTTCATTTTCAAGGAAAGGTGAGCGTGACTGATTGGAATGGGGTCGTTCGGCGGTATTTATTGTGTCCCAGGTGCTCTGTCTGATGGGCGCTGCGTTTTCATTGGCTGAAACAGAGGATAAGTCCCTGAGTCAAGCCGTCTTTGCAGAGGTGGAAGCTCGCAACTGCTCTTCGCGTGCGACGCTGGAGACTGGAGCATAGTATTGGGCAGGGGGCACCTGATGGTCCGTTCGATCGGCTCTATGCCGGCGGGCAGCGCCCTACGTGCCACCGTCGGGAGGAGTGAAGTCTCTTGAGTGGTGTTAAGGCTGGGTCTCTCCTTCCCGATGTGTAGGGCCTCTAAGAGGCGGAGGCGACGGTGGTCTGCTGCCTTATCGATAATACCAATATTAGGAATAATGTCCTTCCGAGTTATCCTGGTATTGTGGACGTTTTTTGCATGATTATGGATGGCGCCTTCCTGAGCGTGGCAGGATATCCTCTTGGAAAATCGCATCGTTGTCATACCAATGTAGGCGCCGGGCATTCCGGACAGGGCATTTGTATTGGTAGACAACGTTAGTTTTCTTGAGAGGGTCACTGACTTGAAAAATTCAAGCTTCCAAAGAACATTATTATTATTATTATTATTATTATTATTATTATTATTATTATTATTATTATTATTTATTATTATTCATAAAATGAACCCCATTCATAAGGAACAAGCCCACCAAACTGACTTGAAAAATTCAAAAGCTTCCAAAGAATGTGGCGCTCACTGGAAAGACGTCACAAAAGGCAATGGAAATAAAAAATAAATAAATAAATAAAGAAGGGATTCCACTTATGAAAACACAAACACACACAAAAATAAATGAATCAATTAACAAATAGATAAAGATGTATTCAAATGCAAGGAGAATAATATTAGGGTTACAATGGCCTGCATCTTCGGCTGAACTTCTGATATAATTAATAATAATAATAATAATAATAATAATAATAATAATAATAATAATAATAATAATAAAAGTCTTCATAGTAGCACGAGTCTTCAAATGGTGAAACAAATCCACAGTTATGTAAATGTAAATATATTCAGTTTAAAAACAGCAAAGATAGCTTTCGGGAATTTACATAACTGTGGATTTGTTTCTCTATATAATAATAATAATAATAATAATAATAATAATAATAATAATAATAATAATAAATAATAATAATAATAATAATAACCCCACACTATAAATACCACCCAGTCGAATTGAAGGACTGTGATAGACCCCCCAAAAATAATAATAATAATAAAAACAAAATCAAAATAAAGCCCCAATCGCAGAGGGCATCATCCTCAGGAGGGAGGCTGTTCCACAGTTCAAGGGCGTGAGGAATGAAGGACCTATGGAATTTTGGGGAAGTTTGACAGCGAGGAGCCACATTTACACCATAGAAACGCTGATGATGGGCAAAACACTTTTTTAATAACTCAGGTTAGGTCTTCAATTTTGACCCGTTCTATTGGAAGGACATCAAAAGGAATAACCACTTTCGTTCCTTTTACTGTACCTCCTTTCATATACTCTTCCTTCCATCTAACTTTCCACCCTCTCCTAAAACACTTGATTCATAGTGCAACTGCTTTGAGGTTTTCCTCCTGTTACACTTTTCGAACCTTTTACTGTCATTTTCCGTTTCAGCGCTGAACGACCTCATTAGTCCCAGTGCTTGGCCTCTGGCCTAAGTTTTATATTCAACTCAATTCAACTCAACAGCGATAACTCAAAGAGTACTGAGTCGTGCTTTTATGTAAGATGTCTTCTGCCAAAGGTTGGTGCTACATCCCTCCGCCATATTGGAGGAGATGATCCGGTCGCCCACACATGAGATGTAAAAAAAAAAAAAAAAAAAAAAACTATCTTCTGCAACAGTCGAAGCGTAAACCCTTCTTGCAAACCAGCCGGATCAACTTGCAAGAAGGCTGGTGATGGGCGAATCTTCTCCGTCCGTCTCCGCCCCTGAGGCGTGTTTACCCCCCGCCCCCCCCGTTAATGGAGCGATGAGAGGGGCGCTGACGCCTCAGTCACAAACAGCTAACCCGATAAGAGAGAGAGAGAGAGAGAGAGAGAGAGAGAGAGAGAGAGAGAGGGGAGGGGGTGATAAATAGGTACTCAAAAGTCAAGGTGTTGGAATCTAGGAGCCACGATCTAAAAGAGAGAGAGAGAGAGAGAGAGAGAGAGAGGTACTCGAAGTCTAGGGGTTGGAATTCTGAATTTACAATCGAGAGAGAGGAGAGAGAGAGAGAAGAGAGAGAGAGAGAGAGAGAGAGAGAGAGAGAGATGCATAATAATACTAATAATAAAATTGAGCGGTGCATTTAATGAAATTGAGAACAGGTTTATAACCATGCCGACTTCAGAGAGAGAGAGAGAGAGAGAGAGAGAGAGAGAGAGACGAGAGAGAGAGAGCGGACATTACCTGTAATCATTCCTGACGCCAAACGCTGAATTTCGCCTAATGAAACTATACCTTACATTAGCACAAATCATTAGCTGTACGTCAGTAATATTATCTCTCAGAAAAATGAAAAGAACCAGAAGGCGATTAATGTTCCACTGAAAAAAGATAGTACTGATGATGACGATCTTACTTAAATTCCTCGCCGGAAACGTGTATAATCTATGATTCTCCATACCGCAGGTGTTGGGTGTCCTAAATTACATGGATAAAACACTTTTTTTTTTTTTTTTTTTTGACCGCGCGCCTACTTCCAGCCTACTTCAGCCAGCCTGACGCGACCCAACCATTTTCAATCTTTGTTTTTTACGAATCGTCCACGGAGATTCCAGAAGAATCACGGTAACCCTGTCAAGACGAATCCTAGAAACATCTGTCGGCATCTGTCCTCTTCTCCCCCGTCCCCCTGGCCCCCCAGGAACCCCATCCACCTTTTGGTAGAGAAGGACACACCTGTGTTCTGCCTGGGACACCTGCTTCTGAACAGCCCAAGATTTAATCCTTCCGATTCTGAGATTCGTGTTCTAACAAGGTATTATTTCTCTCTCTCTCTCTCTCTCTCTCTCTCTCTCTCTCTCTCTCTCTCTCTCTCTCTCTCACGAGATACAGTGATTTACTTACGTTATTTTTTTCATTTTCAATATTCTTCTTCATCTGAAGTAAAAGAGTAAAAGAACCATTTATTTTGATGATTTATTAATTGTCAGGGTTACGTCAAATTAAATTTAGTGTAGAAGGGTACACGTGTTTAAGATTTAATCATAGATTTATGATTACTTGCAGCTTCGTAAAAAAAAAAACAAAAAAAAAAAAAAAAAAAAAAAAATTTCAGCTGAGAATCATAATTGTATATACATAAACACAAGGCACATAATTTAATAAATAAACACACATAGATATATATATATAGATATATATATATATATATATATATATATATATATATATATAACATATATATATATATATATATATATATATATATACTATATATATATATATATATATATATGTGTGTGTGTGTGTGTGTATGTGTGTATTTATTTACCTACTTGTGTGCCTGTGATTGTGTATACATTTATGAGTGCTCAACTGTTTTTTTTTCTACGGAGCTGCAAGTATTCATAAATCTATAAATGTAAAACTGAAACATAGTGTACTCCCTCTCTCTCTCTCTCTCTCTCTCTCTCTCTCTCTCTCTCTCTCTATATATATATATATATATATATATATATATATATAATATATATATATATATATATATATATATATATATATATATAAACGCTCTGAATACGAATGGTAACGCCTCATATTATCCGATGAATTACGTTCTCCAAATTACACTTGGGGTTCGTTGGGTCCGAGACAATCTGACAGAGGCAACGGAGAATTTGTGTACTCTTAACATAGAGTCAACACTCACCACGCTGTGATAAAATTCCAAACTTCAGCGAATTCTAAACTTAACAAGGAATTAAAAAACACTCAATACATAATATTCCAAATCAACCAAGGAATTAGGAAGTGAAAATCATACGTTAGGCCTTGAATTCATGCTGCTACTTTTAGCAAAACAAAACAATTAAAAAAAAACTAATTTAACTCTTAAAAAGATTCCTGCATAAAGATACTCATCTAATTACATTTTCCTCGCGTACCAAAAAAAAAAAAGTTTAACATACACCCACACACCTGACACCTCCTGAGTTAGGACACCACAAAAACCTTGATTAGTCACCTGGAGTACGTCATACTTCGCTCAAAATGACTTTGAAATCAATTTTTACAACGTCAACTTGGATTTGAAAAAGTGATTTACACTCGTATCGCTAATTCGTTCAATTCGGTAATGAGGTTAATCCCGTGGAAATTGCACCCGCAATCATAGGGAAAAGCGATTCCAAGATCCTTGAGAAGGAACCTTGAAAAACTAGTAGATGCTAAAGTAGCTCCAGGACTCATGCAGAAGAGTGTGCTACTAGAAACAGCGCACATAGTGAGGAAAGTGATGGATTCCTAAGGAGGCAGGTTGCAACCCGGAACCCCACACTGTAAAAACTCAGTCTAATAGGATGACCTATCTGGGTATGAAATTCTATCTGGCAATAATATTCTAAAAAAGAATTCTCTAACTTATGTGGGTATAAAATTAAAAAAAAAATCTAACCTATCTGAGTATAAAATTCTAAAAAAAGTCTACCCTGTCTGGGTATAAAATTCTAAAAAAAAAAATCTCTAACCTATCTGGGTACAAAATTCTAAAAAAAATCTCTAACCTATCTGGGTATTAAATTATTTTAAGAAATTCTCTAACCTATCTGGGTATAAAATTCTAACAAAATTATCTAACCTATCTGGGTATAAAATTCTAAAAAAAAATCTCTAACTTATCTGGGCATAAAATTCTAAAAAAAAAATCTCTAACTTATCTGTGTATAAACTTCTAAAAAAAAACTATCGAATCTATCTGGGTATAAAATTCTAAAAAAATTCTAACCTATCTAGGTATAAACTTCTAAAAAAAAAATGATCTAACCTATATGGGTATAAAATTATGAAAAAAAATTCTCTAACCTATCTGGGTATGAACTTCTAAATAACTATCTAACCTATCTGGGTATAAATTCTAAAAACAAAATTCTAACCTATCTGGGCATAAAATTCTAAAAAAATATCTCTAACCTATCTGGGTACAAAATTCTAAAAAAAATTATCTAACTTATCTGCGTATAAAATTCCAAAAAAACTCTAAACTATCTGGGTTTAAAATTCTACAAAAAAAATATCTAACCTATCTGGGTATAAAATTAAAAAAAAATTCTCTAACCTATTTGGTATAAACTTCTAAAAAAAATGATCTAACCTGTCTGGGTAAAAATTCTAAAAAAAAAAAAAAAAAACTTTTAAAAAAAAAAAAAAAACCTATCTGGGTATAAAATTCTAAAAAAAATCTCTAACATATCTGGGTATAAAATTCTAAAAAAAATTCTAACTCATCTTGGTATAAAATTCTAAAAATAAAAGAATTCTCTAACATATCTGGGTATAAACTTCTAAAAAAAACTAATTCTAAAAAAGCCTATCTTGGAAAATCTAGGGCCTAGTCTGGGATAAAATAAAAAAATTCTAACCTATCTGGGCATAAAATTCTAAAAAAAAAAATCTCTAATCTATCTGGGTATGAAATTCTAAAAAAAAATTCTCTGATCTGTCTGGGTATAAAATTCAAAAAAATAATTATCTAACCTATCTGGGTATAATATTGTAAAAAAAAATCTCTAACCTATCTGGGTATAAAATTCTAGAAAAATGATCAAGCAAATGGTTTTTCAAAGATATCTTCCTTCACACAGGATGAAAATTCACTCGAGTCTACTTCCATTAACCCCAAATAGCAAGAACACCAGATTCAATCTATCTGCTTTCAGTCTTGAGAGGACAATGCTTGCAAGACATCCGTCATATCACATGACAAGGGGAATGTAGTTTCTGCTTCTGCTTGCAAGCAACGTGACAGCGAGGTAAAACTCTAGTATAAACATCACCATCTTGAGGTCATTAAAACCGCGCTGCAAATATTGACAACAAACAGAGTTGATGTTTCTCTCTCTCTCCCTTCCCTCATTTGCAAATAAGATGTTTATCATTGTAATGTTGCGTGGATGAGATACATTGAATTAAAGGGCTTTGGATGATGTATAAGTTCTCAAAGCAAACATTGCTAGTAATTATATACTCCATAATCTACCGAGCTTTCACAGAGACAACCAGCAGTAAATCAAGAATGATAACAGGATGACTCGGTAAATCACGTGGTATATTTTGTTTCACAAGAGGATAAGCATCAGTAAAGGAAACTAGCTTATCTTAATTCTATTACACATTCTGAGACGGGTATCCTCTTTCAAGCTGCGTTTAGGAGTCAGACGAAAGCCACTGCCCCGAACGCGTTTAGACAAACGTCAGACTTTCATTTGCTTTAGTAACTTTCATTCCACGTCCACCATATATACCAAAACAATACTTTCGATTTTCACTGAAAGTGATACTGAACAAACTTTTTTGTTTGTTAGTGTCGTATTCCTATATATATGCTTAACTGTTCTGTATCTTTTCAGAGCTGATGGAATTAGATCCTAACGAACATTAAATTGAAATAATATAATTCAGAGTTTTCAACCCTTCAACTTTTCATATAGGGTCAATAATGTTAAACGCCAGTTTAAAACATTGATAACTGATCATTTAATAATAATAATAATAATAATAATAATAATAATAATAATAATAACTAATAATCCCTCGGCGGTGTTATTGTCATCCAAGCAAATAAATCAATAATAAAGAATAAATAATAATAATAATAATAATAATAATAATAATAATAATAATAATAATAATGTCTCCCTGTCAGTCATCATTACCAACGAAAAATATATAATGAAAATAATAATAACAATAATAATAATAATGTCTCCCTGTCAATCGCCCTCATCCATAAAGACAGCAAGAAACACCACATCCAAATGCTTATGATGAATACACGACCCGTATGAAGCCATGAACGACCTGCCGTTTGACAAATAGACCAACGGAGCTCGCAAAACATCTGTGTAGTATACCTTATGAAATACGCATGACACGGCGTAGGGCTCTCTCTCTCTCTCTCTCTCTCTCTCTCTCTCTCTCTCTCCACAAGTTGCCGCGGTAGTTAGCATAATAGCCTGGTTTTCATATATCCAATAAAATCAAATCTTCTCTCTCTCTCTCTCTCTCTCTCTCTCTCTCTCTCTCTCTCGTAATTTCTTGTTTCATAAAGGGCTGTATGAATTGAGTTTAAAAATGAAAAGCTCTCTCTCTGTCTCTGTCTCTCCTTCTCTCTACTTTTATTATTTCTTATACTTTCTCTCTCTCTCTCTCTCTCTCTCTCTCTCTCTCTCTCTCTCTCTACTTCTATTATTTCGTTTATTTTCTCTCTCTCATAGTTTTTTGTTTAAGAATGGGGATTATCAATTGAGTTTAAAAAGAGAACTCTCTCTCTCTCTCTCTCTCTCTCTCTCTCTCTCTCTCTCTCTCTCTCGTTTTATTATTTCTTATATACTTGACGCTGCATTCACACAGTCTTAGATCATGTGGGTGATACCGCACTTGATGACGCAATCGCTTGCAATACGAGGAGTGAGCCAATAGAGAGCCATCACCCGAAGGCCTATGAAGGTATATGAAGACCTATGAAGGCCTACGAAGGCCTATGAAGGCCTGAGAAGGCCTACGAAGGCCTATGTTCATTAAGGATAACGAGAGACACGTCATGCAATAACCCGTGCCAGGAGACAGAACTGAGGTCTCGCGAATCAATTGTCGGTTTTAACGAACCGAAGTTATATAATGAGAATCTTGATTTCCTCGCACTAACGAGGTGTTTGTGAAAGAGGTGTTATAAATCCTCAGTCCAAAACATTGCGGTAGGTTCTGTAGAGATTTGATTAACCGGAAATCGCAGAAGAGGAGGAGGAGAGAGGAAGAGGGAGGGGAGGAGGAAAAGAAAAAAAAGGAGGTTAGGAGTAGAGGCGAGGAAGAAGAAGAAGAAGAAGAAGAAGAAGAAGAAGAAAAAAGAGAAGGAGGAGGAGGAGGAGGAGGAGGAGGTAAATGGGGAGGGAGAAGAGGAGGAGGAGGAGGAGGAGGAGGGGAGGAGAAAGAGGAGGGAGAAGAGGCGAGGAAGAAAAAGAAGAAATAAGAAGGGGGAGGAGGAGGAGGAGGAGGAGGAGGTAAAAGGGGAGAGAGAAGAGGGAGAGGAAGTGGGAGGAGAGGAGAAAGAGGAAGAAGAAGAGGCGGGGAAGGAAAAGAAGAAGAAGAAGAGGAAGAGGAGGTAAAAGGGGAGGGAGAAGAGGAGGAGGAAGAGGGGGAGGGGGAGAAAGAGGAGAGAGAAGAGGAGAGGAAGAAGAAGACGAAGGAGAAGAAAAAGAAGAGGAGGAGGAGGAGGAGGAGTATCAAGAGAGACGGAGACTGGGGCGTAGCAGCCTACCCCCCCCCCCCCCCCCACCACCCCCCCACCCCCGCACACTCAAAAAGAGATAGACCCCCTTGCTCAAGAATGGAAGCTTGCATAAGCCAGGAATAACAGAAGATGTTAGAGAATTCTTAAGCTTAATTGTAGCGAGAAAGAATAAAAGTAATACTTATAAATTGACAGACGAATCCATTAAAAAGATGGATTCCAAGAAATGAAATAAAAAGAATAAGTAATTTCCTGTTGCATATGAGTGCAAGTGTTGCACACAGTGTGCTATATCATCAATCAATGTCGACTCGGTGGTTGTAAAGCTCTGATTGGAACTAGTGAAATACTTTCTTATCTATTTATCTATGTATTTATGAATTTTTTCTTATTTTCTAATAACCGCTCTCTTCTTTCTGTATTTACTATTATTTTCTGTCTCTTCTTTCAAATAAACTCTATATTCTTTGGAAGCTTGATTTCTAATTCAACGACCCCCTTAAGCCTGGTTCCATATGAACAGAGCTCATTTCTTGGATAATAATAATAATAATAATAATAATAATAATAATAATAATAATAACAATAATAATAATAATAATACAGGAGGACCGTGCAGGTCATCGAAAGCTTTCTGCTTTAATTATTTTAAATAACAAAATCACAGACATACTACTGTGGATTTACTTTCCCAATAATAATAATAATAATAATAATAATAATAATAATAATATTAATAATAATAATAATAATAATAATAATAATAATAATAATAATAATAATAATAATAATAATAAAAGTTTCCTCGCAATTGGAAAAGCAGTTTCCATCTTTGAAGATACTCTTAAGTTAAATCTAGCAATAACTCAACCATAAACACGGTTCATTTTTAAAGATACTCTTAAGTTAAATCTAGCAATAACTCATCCATAAACACGGTTAGAAACGACAAAACTAACTGTTAAAATATTAACAGTTCCTCTCATTTCGTCTGTGTCATTCAGCATTTAAATTGGAAAGCTTCAACTGCGATCTCTAGATACGCCAATCAAACGATTCCGTAATGGCGTATCGATCTTTTTTTTTTTTTTTCGTATTTCACGTCACGTTCCAGTTGCCCGTTTGTTGCAATCAAGTGCAATGAAAGCATGAATCATTTTTTTTTATTTCGATGGGTTAATGTAACACGAACGAAATGATTGGTAGTATGCGTTGCGGTGTAATTTTAGATTCCAGAATGGATGCGTGTAAGCCAAGGTTTTAAAATGTGGCCTGTTGCTTGCAATGTTGCAATGAGAATGAAATGTTA
>NC_087203.1:114520875-114528375 GCF_015104395.2 Macrobrachium nipponense | reverse complement strand
ATTTCCTAGTGTTTTTTGCATAGTCCTATGGTTGACACATGTATACGAACATACAAACGTACATACATAACACTGTATATATATATATATATATATATATATATATATATATATATAAAAAATATATATATATATATATATATATATATATATATGTATATATATATATATATATATATATATATATATATATATATATATACAGCGACATACCTTCCTCATGAGAAATAACGGCAATGCGATATCAATTAGCTTAATATGTGATATGTGAGTGTTTCTTGAACGTGAAGAATTCTAGATAAGTAAAACAATTTGCAACATGTTATAAACACGTCGCCAACTTGTTGCATGCATATCCCCTAAAACAGGTTGACAACAAGTTAGCAACATTAATGAAGAGCAAATCCTTGGCAAATGCTGTAGTGTGTCAAAATGTATAAACTCGTTGATATGTGACATGTCAGTGTTCCTTGAACTTGAAGATTTCTAGACAGGTCAAGAAAACATTTGCAACATGTTACAAATGTATCACCAACTTGTCGCATACGCATCCGAAACAGGTTGAAAACAATTCAGTGACAGTAAATGGAGACTGGATATTTGGTTATGACTAATTTGGCAAAAGCAAATTAACCATATGAATCACTAGTTAGGACTACAAAGAAGTCGCTGACTTGTATTAAACATGTTTGTGATGTGCGTGGGATAAGTTGTCGACGTATATTCATTACAAGTTTTACTGCAGTGTGAATGTACTACAAGAAAAGTTATTAGAATACACATTTCAAAATAGTCTGCCTTTTGGAAGACTATTTATAAACTCATATCTAAACTGCAGTCAGATAAGTTACAAACACATGTCGGCAACTTATCGCATACGCGTTGCCAACAGTTTGAATACAAGTCGCCAACATTGTCGCTTTTGAAAACGTCGCAGAGAGAAGACTAAAATAATCACCAACATATTGCCCACTTTTATGAGTTCATCATAAAAATGAATCACTCATAATATGTAGCAACCACTGACGTGTTCGTAAGCTTTACAGAAAGACGAAGTAATCACCAACATGTCGCCCACTTTTATGAGTTGGTCACAAGTATCATTCATAATATGTCGCCAACACTGAATTGTTCGTAAGCTTCGCAAAAAGGAAAATTGAAATAATCACCAACATGTTGCCTACTTTCATTTCGTTCATCATAAGCATAACTCATAATATGTCACTTTAATGCATCCATCATACGCATCATTCATAATATGTCGCCAACATTCTCACGGTTTGTAAACGTCGCAGAACGATAGAAGGGAAATTTAAAAATAATCACCAACGTGATGCCCGAATCATCTCAAACGCTACGGTCGATTGAGAGAGGAGAATCTACAGCTCTCTCATAGAGAGTCTGAGAGTATTTATTCCATCACGGTTAAAAATATCAGCGTCATCGATGTCTTATTACAGCCAAGAGTACGTGCTCGCCGAAGGCCTGTCCTTCTTTCAGGGCTCTCTCTCTCTCTCTCTCTCTCTCTCTCTCTCTCTCTCTGACGAAGCTTCAGCTCATCTGAGTAGGGAGGCATTAGCAGCATCCACCTCCTCCCTCTCCTCCTCCTCCCACTCCCCCTTCTCCCTCCCCCTCCTCCCCTCCTCCTTGATTAAATTTTTTAAAAAGGAGGACTCTCTCTCTCTCTCTCTCTCTCTCTCTCTCTCTCTCTCTCTCTGGACGAAGCTTCAGCTCATCTTTAGTAGGGAGGCATTAGCAGCATCCACCTCCTCCCTCCCCCCCCCTTCCCCCCTTCCCCCCTCCCACTCTGATTAAAAAATATAAAAAAGCAGGATGTTTCTTTCTCTTTCTCTCTCTCATCTCTCTCTATCTCTCTCCTCTCTCTCTCTGGACGAAGCTTCAGCTTTCATCTTGAGTAGGGAGGCATTAGCAACATCCACCTCCTCCCTCTCACCCCACTTTCCCCCATAACCCCCCCATTAAAAAAAAAAGCACGACGTCTTTTTAATCAACACTTTGAATGCATACATCATCTTGACGCAAAGCTGGATTGATATACCACTTAATAAGGCATTTGTATTAACGCGACACGTAAAGAAAACACCTTGAAGACGTCGTGGGGGAGGGAGGGAGGGGTGGGAGGGGTGGGAGCGGGGTAACCGGCCCTTTCAAAAAGCGTGATTTTCTCTGAGCGGTCATGCTTCATTGGTCTGTAATTGGATTAGAGTGACTGTTCTTTCATCAAGCAGCAAGCAAAGGGACGAGTCTGTCTGTCTGTCTGTCTGTCTGTCTCTCTCTCTCTCTCTCTCTGACTCATCAGAGTTTAAGTCGGACTCATGACAACGGCTGTACGTATGTCCTGAGGATTAATTTGTACACATTTCTACAATACTTTGACTCTCCCGTTACTCTGGAAATGTCATTAAATACAGAATTTGAATCCTTAAATAAATAAATAAATAAATAAAAAAATAAATAAATAAATAAATAAATAAATAAATAAATAAATAAATAAATAAATAAATAAATCTGAAGGTTATTTCCAACACCCAGACGATAATTATGCAACGTGAAAGAATAGTTGAATCCTTAAATAAAATAAACATAAATAAATAAAACTGAAGTTGATTTCCAACACCCACACGATAATCATACAACGTCAAAAAATAATTTTTCAAGGAATGAATAAATATGAATCAATAAACATTCAGTGAATCAAGCAGTCATTAAAGAAAAGTGAATATTATACACATATGCCTTTGTGACAATACCACGAGCGCAAAATAACGGGGCAATGTTGGCGACTTGTATTCAAACTGTTTGCGACGCGTATGCGATAAGTTGCCGACATGTGTTTGTGACTTATCCGACTGCAAAATAAAGGCCAAGGTATATATTTAGCCTCCAGGACAGGAGACATCAGCGCCGAGAGGAATTATATTATAAGAAAAACTCCTTGAAAGTAGGAAGTGACCGAAGGTATTAATTGTGAATAATTCAAATCGTTCATGGTAGCCCAGACCGGATTGCGTATTTTGACTGTAATCCTTCGGATATTTTCGCTTCGACGATAGCCTGCCTGTTGTCCAGTTTATCTGCCTCTCTATCTCTCTCTCTCTCTCTCTTCATTATATATATATATATATATATATATATATATATATATATGTGTGTGTGTGTGTGTGTGTGTGTATACATATATATATATATATATATATATATATATATATATATATATATAATTAATCTTTGCACGTGTCATGAGATGTTGCAATGGCTTGCTCTTAAACTGAATCGATTTCGAAACGGTTCTCAAATCTGTGTTCGCTTTTTTTGTAATAATAAATAAATAATAATAATAATAATAATAATAATAATATATAAATAGCCATACCGCATCGTCACCCTATAAGTAGCACAACCCAGTTGAAAAAAATATAACCTACATTTAAAAGTAAGTTATATTTTACCCAGTAGCTACAGTCTCAACCTTCCCAAGAGCCCCGTCTCCCTCTCCTTCCCCCCTCCCTCCCTGCCCCTCCCCCCACCCCCACCCACTCCCCCGCCCCCTCCACCCCACCCAATGAAGAGAACTAAATGATACCTCTAAAGATCACTCGCCGTAACAAATGGCGTGTTGAAAGGTATACAATTTCCCCTTAAATGAGAATTCTTAAACGGGAAATTATAAGGCAGCCAGATTTATATACACTCGGCGGTTCAGTGAGGTTGCAGGCTTGCAGCCACACCACAGTCGCCAACAGGTTGCAGGGAGAGAGAGAGAAGAGAGAGAGAGAGAGAGAGAGAGATAAATTTTCTACTTTTAAAATCATCAATTTGAATGTTGCTGAGAGAGAGAGAGAGAGAGAGGAGAGGATTTTCTATCTTTAAAATCATTCATTTAATCTTAGTTTGAATGTGTTGAGAGAGACGAGAGAGAGAGAGAGAGAGAGAGAAGCAGGGGACAATTATTTTCTACTTTTAATATCATCAATTTAATCCCGGTTTGAATGTGTTAAAATAAAGAGAGAGAGAGAGAGAGAGAGAGAGAGAGAGAGAGAGAGAGAGAGAGAGAGTTTAATTGGATCGGTGCTCGAGAACGGCGTCAAATTCCCAGCATTTAAGCCAGTCAAAGGGACCGTTGATATCAGACTTTTCGAAGCAGTTGGAATTTTTAGAATTTTCAGGAAACAAAGTAATTTTCTTTATGAGATTTCCCGCCGTCCCCCCTGCAACCCCCCCTCCCCCCTCCCCCACGAGTTCAACTGTCGATTTTTCGACAGTGCTAACATCCCACCGCCAACGGACCCCAGCGCCCCCCCCTCCCCACCATCCTTACTGAAGCAGTCGGAATTTTGATTATTTCAAGGATAATAAAGTAATTTTTCGTTATACTAATCCCACCCCCTACTTTCCCACAGCTCAATTATCGATTTCTCGATCATGTTAGCATCCAAGCCCAACCATACCTCTCCCACCAACCCCCTTTTTACTGAAGCAGTTGGAATTTTGATTATTTTTATTATAATAAAGTACTTTTTCGTTATACTAATTCCACCCCGCCCTCTTCCCCGCCGCTCAATTCTCGATTTCTCGATCATACTAGCATCCATGCACCCACATCATCCCCCCCCCCCTGCCAAAAACTCTTCACCCCTACCCCCCCAACCCCTGCAATCCCCTCCTCACCTTATCCAGAGAGCGATTTGTATTATCTACAGCGCAATCCGCGACACGCTGGCTGTGATATTTAGCCAGCTATTTATTACAGGAATAAGATAAGGAACATAGGAAGCGCGACGGCCTATATATCTCCCCGATAAACATGTATACACACACACAAACAATGCAGAGATCTCGCGATATAACCCCCCTCCCCCCCAAGGACAGCAACAGCGGCGCTCGACGACGAGTAACGCCAGGTAAATAAGCCGTTGACACGAGGCTTTCAGGTGGAGGTGGTGAAAGTATATAGTATTGGTTGCGGGAAAAGAAGTTAGAGGGCTTTCATAAGAGTAATTAAAGTCTAATACCTTCAGTAAAGAAGTTACAGAACTTTCATAAAATCGATGCAAGTTTAATGGCTTCGGAAAAGACGTTTTAGGACTTGCATAAATCTGAGACTTTTAGGTACAACGAATGAAAGTATAATGGCTCCGGAAAATAAGTTAGAGGACTTTCACAAGACTACTAAAAGTGCAATACCTTCAGTAAAGAAGCTACAGAACTTTCATAAAATCGATGCAAGTTTAATGAGTTGGAAAAAATGTCATAGCGAACTTTCATATAACTGGTGAAAGTGTAATGGCTTCAGTAAAGAAGTTAGAGGACTTTCATAAGACTAATAAAAGTCTAATACTTTCAGAAAAAAGCTACAGAACTTTCATAAAATCGATGCAAGTTTAATGAGTTGGAAAAAATGTCATAGAGAACTTTCATATAACTGATGAAAGTTTAATGGCTTCCGAAAAGAAGGTAGAAGACTTTCATAAAACTGATTGAAGTATAATGGCTTCCGAAAAGACGTTTCAGGACTTTCACAAATCTCAGACTTTCAGGTAAAACCAATGAAAGTCTAATGGCTTCAGAAAAGAAGTTAGAGAACTTTCATAAAACGAATAAAAGTCTAATGACTTCAGAAAAGGAGTTACAGAGACCTTTCATGCTAAAAGGAAAGTCTAACGGCTTCAGAAAAGAAGTACTAATAGAGAACTTTCATGCTTAGATGAAAGCTTTCAGAAGGTTTTGAACGACTTCAGGATGTATTAGATGGGACGCTTCCTAATTCAAATTAAAAAGGAAGATTAAATGATTATCATAAATGCTAATTTTAATGTTTTCGTCTCCATATAATGGAAAGAACATTTTCCTTACAATAAATGATGAATGTATTCTTACTTATTCCTTTTAATAAACGATATACTTGTAATAACTAATAATGATTCTGACTTTATGGAAGACAGTAGCAGATGGAACGTTTTGTCACGTAATTTACATATAAAAATAATTGTATCAGTTTGTAAATGATATACTTCCTCTTCTCTCTCCTATCTCCCCCCTCTATCTCGCTCTCTCTCGTCTCCTCTTTCCTCTCTCTCTCTCCCTCTCTCTCTCTCTCTCTCCTTCTATCGCACGATATATATATATATATAATAATTATATAATATATATATATATATATATATATATATATATATATATATATATCGTACGGTTCAAAAGTCATAAATGAAAATTCCATGGTGATGGAATACTTTAAAAAAAACAGTTACACTAAAACTTACGGTATTTAAAACAGATTCTCCTACATATAACTGCAGTAGCTAAAATGACAAGCATTTCCAATATAAGTAAATAAAATTAAAAGTAGAATACTTATGCCGAATTCGTAGTGCTACACGTCCAACACAAGGATGCTTACCTGTAATAAAAATAGAGAGAGAAAAATTAATCAATGTCTAGAAAATGAAGAAAGAATAAAATTGATAATTTAAAAAAATAATCATATATCTGGAAAATTACACAAAAATTACCAATATAATCTTTATTAACATATGTTGCAGATCCTTTATAACCATTAAATGCATTTTTGAAAGCAAATAGTGGATATAGCAGTAGGAAAATATTTATAATTTTTAACAATATTTATTTTGAGTGTTATATCTCTCCTTAAATTCAATAGGTCCTTCATTATAATTATTAGGATTATTAGGAATTTACTTAGTTTGATATTCTTACATTTTCAATACACTTATATCTAATTACAATCTACTCTGTTATAGTTTATATATATATATCATATATATAGATATATATATATATATATATATATATATATATATATATATATACATACATATATATTACATATATATGTGTGTGTGTGATTTTACATAACAGTGATGAAGTAAATTTCATGTCCTTATAATGCAATACATATTTTTCTAAGAGAAAGGGAAATTTACGAAGGCAATCTTAGATCCACACAGTCATTAAAAACAGTAATAAGCAATTTCGTTCAAGCAGTTTCCAATATGAAAGCAGAATAATTCACATTCGCCATTTATCAACAGCAGACAGGCATAACAACCACAGCACATTTGTTAGGAGAAACATCTGTTCAGTCAAATGTGACCTACATCCTCGCAACGCCAATAAAGCAACCCGACACTCTTCATGGGTGTAAATTATCAAGCAAAACCATATATCAAAACATCCAACATTAATTGGCAGTGTCTAAACTCTACAAAGACGATGCTTCGGTCAATAAATTAATAATATTCCCAGCAGTGCATTCGTCAGCAATAGCCATCGATTACAATGACAAAGAGTCGCTAATATGTATCAGTTATCCCCCCCTGAATAGAAAACGGAAACTTGTAAATAAACAAACCTTCAATCTTCTTGGATTACAGACGAAAAACTCCGCTATCCCCCCCAGCGTAACTTACTCGCGTAACACCTCACGAGACACCCTATCATCGACATTTGCAAGAAGGG
>NC_087203.1:114515875-114518375 GCF_015104395.2 Macrobrachium nipponense | reverse complement strand
TGCGTGAGGAGAGCAAGCACAAACGCGCGTCGTAGTAGATCACATACATCTCACATCCCTAAATACTTTGCATAAATATGACTCCTGGGATGAGAGAGCCTCTAAAGTTGCGTAAAAATATAGTCCAGATGCGATACGGTTCATGTTCCTCGTAACTAATTAGTTCGGCAGCTGAATGACTCAAGCTCAAAGCTCGGTGGTGCCTGGGCACCTAATGCCCCCACCCCACCCCCTAATCTTCACACACATACACACACACACACCTATCATCCGTAAAAAGGGCAACAAAATAGTAATATCAGCACTATTGTAATTCACATATACATACGTATATACATATTACATGCGTCTATAGTAACCTTTTGTGACCTATAGTCGAGTTTTGTGGCTTCTAGTGACCTTCTATGGTCTGTAGTGACCTGTTCTGACCTCTGGTATAACCTTTTGTGACTTGTAGTGGCGATTTTATGACCTCTAGTGACCTTTTATGGCCTCTAGTGACCTGTTGTGACCTCTGGTAACCTTTTGTGATTTCTAGAGGTGCTTTGTAACTTCCAGTGACCTTTCATGGCCTCTAGTGACCTTTTATGGCCTTTAGCGACCTTTTGTGACCTCTAGTGATCTTTTGTTTCCTTCTTGTGACCTTTAAATGTCCTATTTCATGAAAAAATTTAAGGCCCTAAACATCAAACAACACAGATGAACTGAGAGAGAGAGAGAGAGAGAGAGAGAGAGAGAGAGAGAGAGATTACCTCAGTGGCTCCTCTGAAATGAGTGGCTCATGGGTTCTCTGCATGCCATGGCTCTGTGCTCTGGCTCTTTTGACGAACTGCCCGTTCTCATTTTTGTCAAGGGTGCATTTAAGGAAGAAGAAGAAGAAGAGGAAGAGGAAGAAGAAGAAGAGGAAGAGGAAGAAGAAGAAGATGAAGATAACGATGTTGACATTAGGGTACGAAACGACTAAATAGTTGGGAAGAAGAAGATGAAAAAAAAGACATTAGGGTACGGAATGACTAAATAGTTGGGGGTCTATAGGGTACGAAAAGGTGTTCTATATTATTGGAAGTAGACAAGGGACGCTCTAACTACCTGCTCACGAAGAACACCGACAAGGAGGTTCGGGGAATAACTAAATATATGGTTGAGGCCATCATACCTGTGGGTTGAGAGCAGTACTGTGCACTTATGCTTAGAAACGTGATTGTTCACGGTATCTTAACTACAGGAAGATACAGACACACAAATTATGTATGTGTATACACACACACACACACACACACACACACACATATATAGATTAGATAATATATATATATAATAATATATATATTAGATATATATATATATATATAGTAATAGTAATGGACTGGTAAAAATGCTCTGTTACAACAGAGACTGCTGTCTCTCTCTCTTCATCTACCTGAAGAGATAGACAGCAGTCTCTGAAATATAGTACTTTTTCTCTATATTTTGGCGTTTTTATAGGCCTCTTTTATTAGATACATACATACATACATACATATATAACAGTATATAACAAACAGCAAATATCCGAGACGCAAAAAATAAAGACCGCAAAAGAAATAAATAAAAAATCAAATTAAAATAAAATAAAAAAAATGAAACGTCAAAAACTTTCCTATCTGCAACAACACCTTCCAAGCTCAAGTTACAGTTATGATGATGGCTTTGACTTTCACTTTCATGAATTATTTTATGAATACATCTTCCCCTTGTGGAAACATTGCAACATCAATATATTTTATTTTTTAGTTTCATAAATTCCTGTTTCCAATGAATTGTGTCGTCAATATATTCTATATTTCAGTTTTATAGATTCCAGTTTTAAATGAGTCTTTGCATTAATATATTTCTTTTTCAATTTCAGAGATTCCAGTTTTAAATGAATTTTGTCAACGATATATTTTATTTTTCAATTTTATGAATTCCTGTTTCCAATGAATTTTGACACATGGGAGCATATTTTATTTTCCAATTTTATAATTTCCTGTTTCAATTTATCATCAATATATTCTATTTTTCAGTTTTTGAAATTTCCAGTTTCAAAATGATCTTTTTCATTTAAACCTAAATATATATATATATATATATATATATATATATATATATATATATATATATAATATATATATTTAATTTCATATATTCCCGTTTCCAATGAATTTTGACATGGGGTGGGGCGGGGGGCGGGGAGAGGGGGGGGGGAGAAGGGTTAATGTATCTGACCAGTCATCCTTCCAGGAGCCCTTAAGGAAAAACAGTTAGAAAAACCACTCGGTGACGTCATCTGAATCTATATTTATCTTCTCGCGATTTTGGATAACTGGCTGAGGGAGAGAGGATGAGGGGGAGGGGGAGGGGGGGAGGGGAAGGGGGGGAAGGTAGAAGTTACGGGAGGAGGGGTGGTACTCTCTCTATCCCCGTAATTTTGTCTGACATTTGGCATCGTAAAGTTATGAACGACATGAGGGTTGATGAC
>NC_087203.1:114480875-114505875 GCF_015104395.2 Macrobrachium nipponense | reverse complement strand
TTGGAACGAAAACTACGATATTTCTTTAGTTTACTAATTATAACTAATCAGCTACTAAGACCTTTTCCCGAACATTTGTATTTACTAACCAATAACTTTAAATTTTAATTTCTAATTTTGATTGTGTCATTTTATGTTATTTTTTGTGATTTTGGTTGTTTTGTGATTTCTTGTACTTGTTTTTTTTGTTTTAGTATTTGCTTTTTACTTGTTACGTCGAGTGAATGTTTACTTGTTTTTATTTTTTTGTTTGTTTAGGATAACAAGGGTAACTCACGAGAGGTCTCTCGTTAGCGTACACTTTACGGTCAGTTTCAGTATCGTTTTACCAGAACTGTTAAGAGGGTTTTTGTTGTTATTTAAGATCGCTTACCGGTAAACGTAAGACTTTGAGAATATTTCTGGGGGAAAAATTTCTATTTTTAGGTGATCGAATACTTTAGTAAAAACAATTTATTGTTATTATCATTTTCTTTTGGGATATTACTGTCATAACTTTGATACTTTTAATGATACTCAGTACTTAAGAAAATTTCCATTAACGAGTCGATGGTCAAAGGGAGACCGACTCCTTATCAGAACGTAAGAACGCCTGTGCTCACGAGAAGTCAAACAAGGAAATTAACCATGCCGGAAGGTACACAGTCCGCGAATTCGAACGCAGCAGTAATGGGAACACATAAGGGACATGTAATTAATCATATAGCTAAATTTTGCGGAAGAAAGAACGGTCAGTTAGCTTGTAACTTAGAGAACTGGATAGAGCAGGTGGAGACACGCCTAGATAGCATAACGGGGACAGATAGAGAAAAGCTTATTGAAGCCAAGAGTTATCTTGATTTGGAAGCCGGAGGAGACTTAGAACGCTACGTCCACTCCGAGACTTACCGAGATCTTAAGAATTGGGAAGAATTGAAACGGTATTTTAGGAAGGTTTATTCCACGTTGGTGCAAGGGATCCAGGTTACTAGCTTGGCAAGGATGTGCGTCAATTTAAGTTAGACGAAAGACGTTACCAAGAGTTTAGCTCTCAGTTGTATAACAATATGAATGAATGGGGTAACTTCATGGAATCCACAGGTTGGATAGAGGTAGAAGGAGGCAAGCAAAAAATGCTAATGAGTCATGTTAAAAAGATATTTAGACTAGCAATAATGATTGGAAGCCTGCCAACGGAAGTTATTGCAAGGATGACTCGTAAGTGGGAGACATCCGATGATGTAGCAGAGATTGAAGAGGAGGAAACAAAAATCCTAGGTAGAAGACCTGAAGGGAATCCTATATACAGACCTTTAGTCGCTATAGGACAAAAGGAAAAGGGTCCAAATAGATCTAGGACACCATCTAGAAATCAGAATAAGATGCCAGGTAAATCTTCTCAAGGAGGATTTCGACAGTCACGTGTTATAATGTCAGAAGAGAGGACATTATGCCAGTGACTGCCGAGGGATAGCCTTCTGTCCTTTCCATAAGAGAACAGGACATAGTGCTCGAGTATGCAGAAATAAATTTGTTTCAGCTCCTAGAGGTAGATCTCAGTCGAGAGGCAGAAGTAGAAACAATAGTCAATCTCCCCCAGTTAGAGGAAATAGAGATTCCGCTCCAAATAGATATCCCAATCAAACAGCAAGCATAGGGTATCAACCAGTTCAGTCAATGTCAGACGACGCAATGGGAAATTTTCTGCTTACTGGTACAATGAATCTCCCTCTATAACAGAGAGAACGTCCGGAATGTCAAGGCTAAGCCCAGCTACACAGGTTAGCAAAGTTGATGTAGGGAATGAATATAATTATAGACCATTATTTCCCGCACATGTCGGTCTAGAGAAACCTATTATTACATTCTTTGATACAGGAAGTCCTAAGAATATAATGTCAGAAAAGGTGTATCGGTTGTATTTTTCTCACTTAAGTTTGAATCCAGCAGTAGATTGTAGAATCACAGACGTCCAGGGTAATGATATCCACGTAATTGGACAGTTAGATTTTCCATTTAAGCTAGGAAGAATTGCTCTAAGAGAAAAATTTTCTGGTAGCCAGAGATATACAATTAGCTTTTGCTCATTTGCTGATAGGTTATCCAACTATGGCTAGACAAGGGATAAGCATTGATGCCCCTAGAGAACAACTAGTGATTAACAACGGTCGTGAGATTTCTAGAATACCAATATGCAAGTTAATTAAAAGAACCCAGACTACAGAGAATCCCACACTGAAGGTATCTTAAAGAAGGATAAGACTGAGGGAAGATATCCAGAATGCATCACGAGTTCACAACAAAGATCATTAACCTCTTAGAATCAAATCAATGCACTTATTTAAAGTTAGAGAGGGAATAAGACTTAAACCAGGAGAAAAGTACTTGGGTTAGAATGTACAGTAAATCCAATTTTTGAAGGGAAGGAAATTCTCACGCTTACTGAAAAGTCGCAAGTAAACAGGAATACATTATTCTTCTAGTTTACATGAAGTCAGACAGGGCAAAATAGCGTTACAGATTACGAATAACAGAGGAGGAAAGGTTAAGTTAACACCAGGTACAGAGATAGGCCTAGCAGAAGTATACTCCATACCTATCCGAGTTGTAGAACGGGAAACAGTAGCAGCAATTAGTAAAGGAAATGAAAATTACGCTCAGGACATAAAACTGAGAAGAGCTAAAATAGGATTTCATTAAAGGAAATTAAGGAAACCATGTTAGAGAAGAATTCATAGACTTACTGTGCGAATATAATGATATAGTCGCTCTAGACGGCGACACCTTGGGAAATACACGCGAAATAACGCACAAGATAGACATTCCATCAAACACCAAGCCAATTTACATACCAGCCTACAGAGTAGCATTCCCAGAAGGAGATCATTGAAAGAGAAGTACAAAGAATGAATAGGCAAGGAATAGAACCATCTAAATCCCCATGGTCTTTTCCACTTTTGCTAGTTCCTAAAAAGGGGGGACAAAACTTATAGAATAGTTGTGGATTTCAGAAAATTGAACCAAATTACTGAAAATGATCCTTATCCAATGCCGTCAATGCGAGATCTTATCGGGGGCACCGCTATAGGGTCCAAGAGATACTTCACCACTATAGTTAGATTATTGCAGGGATTCTTGCAAATTCCCTCTAGACGAGGAAAGTAAACCTTTGACTGCTTTTTTCCACTAGTAACGGCAGATACCAGTTATGTAAGAATGCCATTTGGTCTAAAGTCAAGCCCGGTAACTTTTGTAAGATTAATGGATAAAAATTTTTGGGCGATTTACTAGGCAAGGACGTACACTGTTACATAGATGATTTGGTAATAGCAACAGACACTATAGAGGAACACATAGACTTAGTCAGAAGAAGTCCTAAAGAGATTAAGAAAAAGCCAACCTGAAGCTTAAATTAAAGAAGTGTAACTTCCTTAAAAGGAAAATAGACTACCTTGGTCATACACTAAGTGAAAAGGGCGTAGAAGTAAACGACTTAAAGATAAAGTCAATCAAGGAATATCCTACACCTCAGTGCAAGAAGGACGTAAAGTCATTCTTAGGTTTAGCAGGTTTTTTACCGCAAGTTCATAGGGAGCTTTCCTGCAGTCATATCCGCACCACTAACTGAACATTTTAAAGGAACACGTATCATTTGTATGGACAGACAAGCAGCAAGAAGCATTCGATGAATTGAAAGAAAGATTAACACATCCCACCCCCAGTACTTAGCTTCCCAGACTTGGCAAAGAATTCTTTTTAGCCACGGGACGCAAGCCACATTGGTATAGGAGCATGTTTAATGCAAAGACAAGATAATAAGTATAATGCGATAGCTTATTACAGTAGGAAATTAAAGCCCTCAAGAAGTGAACTACTCAGTACCAGACCTCGAGGTCTCTAGCTATAATAGACGCTTTAAAGCATTTCAGATATATCATTTTTGGTTACAAGATAACCGTGTTCACGGATCATTCAGCCGCAGTAGAAATGCTAAAGAACCCTAATTTTTCTGGACGAAGAAGCACGTTGGGTCATGACAGCCCAAGATTATGACATAGAAGTGAAATATGTCCCCTGGAATACGAATAAGGTAGCAGATGCATTATCAAGATATGTATCACAAGATGATAGATAAATATGATAAGTCAAGAAGAAGAAAAGATTGGAAACAAATGTGCAGTGACGTAAATGTACTTACCATGCATTATACAGAGGAGCTTTCCCCCCCGGCAAAATTTTATAAAGGAACAAGAAAGAGTATGAAGATATAAGGGAACTGTTCAAATACGTTAGAAACGAAAGAAAACACAGCCAACAAGAATTAACCGAACTAGGTAGGAAGGTTGGATGTCCCACAGATGCACTAACGGACATAGATGGCGTATTAATTTGGATGTGTCACGAATATGATCCATTTGGTTCAATTTCTAGGTGTACTGCACAAAAGGTTCAGTACCTAAGAGTCTAAGAAACAAGGTCATTGAGCTAATGCACGATGATGACATGAGAGCTCACCCAGGAAGGATGAGACAATTAGATTAATTCAAAGAACTTTCCATTGGAAGGGAATTCACAAGGATGTTAGTAATTATGTGAAGAGCTGCAATACATGCAACAGCTACAAGGGAAGAACAGACAGGAAGTACCACTAGGGAAATATCCTATCCCACAGACTCCTTTCGAAAGAGTATCTATTGATCTTATCACAAATCTCCATACCACGAGTAAAGGGAATAAGAATATACTAGTATGTATCGACGCGCTCACGAGATATACAGAGTTGGTACCACTAACTAGTAAAAGTGCCAAGGATTGTGCAACCGCACTCTTCGATAAGATATTTTGCAGATATTCTGCCCCACAGCTCATTTATTTCTGATATAAGGGACCGAGTTCAACAACTCATTAGTTCAAGAAATTTGTAACGCCTTTAAGGTAGAAAAGGTAGCGATACAGCCGTATCACCCAGCTAGTAATGGCTTAGTAGAAAGGAATAACAGGAAGGTTTTAGACGTATTGCGTCACACAGTAGGACAGGATCCTGACTGGGACGTCAATTTACCTTTAGTCCAATTATCCTTAAATGCAAGGCATCATACGAGTACTCGAGCAACTCCCATAAAAGCTTTGATGGGATATGAACCCAGATTACCTTATGCATGGCTGAATCAGCCAATACAGCCTAATTACTCTGAAGATATCATGAAGATAAGAATCGGAAACTTTAAAGTAATACACAAGATTGCAACAGCAAAAAAGATTTTTAGAAGAAGCCCAGCAGAATATGATAGAGAAGCATCAAGAAGGATTAAGGCCTGTAGACTACAAGCAAGGGGATGAAGTCTATATTAAGAAGAAGTAAGAATGGGGTATTAAATTTATAGGTTGCCACCAAATTCACAGGACCATACAAGGTGCGTAGACGTACAAGAAACTAAGATAAAGGTTAAGAAAATGAATAACCAAATGCCTTCCACATATGCTGAATCATTAGAAGAAGAAGAATTTTGGATAAACAAGGACAAGGTCAAGTAGAACCAAAGAAGTTTGAGAATCCGAAATGACAGAGACGTCAGAAGAAATTCCAGAAGAAGAAACTAGATATAACCCTAAGAAATAGAAAGAGTCACTTTTCAGTGAAACAGAAGAGCAAACCCATTAATTCATCCAATTATTACCCATGTATTTATTTGATTTCTTTATTGCTAAGTTTACCTTCATCGGTCGACTTAGGAATAATCTTTTATTGTTGCAATTCTTACTTTAATTAGTTGGTTTGTAGCAATTTTTTTTGGTTAAGTGCACTTAACTTCAAATTTATTTTGACTTGAAGGAATTAATTTTGGGTATGTAAGAAACGGTTCAATGCGTAGTATAAGAATTTTAAGACGTATATTAAGTTTAATCGTTCCATAAGAACATTCTTAGAAGTAAAAGAATAAATAAGACGGGTTAAGATAGATATTAAGAGATTTTAAGATAAGACAATTCGTTTCAGAAATGACTAAGATATTGAAGGGGTAATTAATACACTTACTTTGTTCAAATCCATTAGATGTTGATTGATGAAAAAACTTACTAAATAAGATATAATTGATGAAGACTCACTAACAAGAAGTTAATTGATGAAGACTCATTAACAAGATAGTAGTTGTTGAAAACTTACTAACAAGATATTGATTGGTGAAAGCTTACTAATTGTTGTCACAGTAGAAGAAAACCTACAAGTATTAAACCACTAACCGGTTCCTTTAACGAGTTGCCAATTTTGTTTTAGTATCAAGCAGTGAAGTTATATTGTTTAATGTACAAGGTTACTCAGAAATTACAGTAAGAATGTCCAACAATGAAATTTTGCATAAACACAATACACAATCTCAGTAGGAAGTCAAGGACACACTTGTTATTGCATACAAATACACAAGGATATTTTCTCCCAGGACTTGTCTCCAAGCAGCAGGTCGCAGCGAACAAGAAGCCATCAAGTGTCGTCAACGAAGAACGAAATTAATTTTTCCATAAAGAAAGATGATATCCACCTAGATAGAATAGGACAGAGGACTGAACCAATCATGTACTGTAAACTTGGATAGTTACCATTATTTTTTGCTTCTACCATGCATTTATATAACTTTGTGACTTAAGGGCTTATGTATGATTTTAACTTTCAGTTTTTCTTGTTTTGGTGATTGTTTATTTTGTTTGCATTCAGTTCCATGTTTCTTAATGTGATTTACTCATATTTGAAGTCAGTTTTGATGATTCTTTTAATATTACTTAATCAAGTACTTGTTCATATTCATATTCAGTTTTTATGTTTCTCTGAATGTTACTTACTCAAGAATTTATTCATGTTTACATTCAATTTTGATTGTTGCCCTTAATGTTACTTAATCAAGGATTTGCTCATGTTTACATTCACTTTTGATGTTTTTGAGTCAAAGTTTCAATATGATTTCCAAGAAGCATAAGTTAGGAGTCCTCTTGTAGGTATAATATTTGCTTCAGCTTAGTTAACGCTGTCGGAGACAGCTAGATAGCGGGCCGAGACTGTAATAGTGTGGCACAGTGTTGTTATTCCAAAGGCAATAACTTAATAATACTTAAGAAGAAAAAGGCACGAAACGGATAATAAGAAAAGAAAGAGGGATAAGAGAATGAAAATAATTAATTTACGAAGGTATCGTTTTCTCGGACTCGACCCAAAGCGATTAGGCGTTAGCCCACAGGCATCTGGTCTGCATCTCCCAGGCATCTTCGAGAAATTGGAATCCAACCCATTACGCCTCATCTCCGATGATTAAGTGATTCTCTGGCACGCCCGACATTTGTGACACTTCAAGCGTCGGAGAATTAATGTAAGGTGGACCTTTTCAAGAGCCTTCTGTTTAATATAACCAAGGGAAATTCAAGGCTTCCTTGTTTCAAAGGTGGATCGTGTGAAAATCTAAGCTCCACCCTCTCGAGATAGACCTAAGGACTTCGACCGAATCAAAAGCCATGAGTGTTGGTCATAAGACAGCCCAAAAGGGGGTATAACAACGAATGACCTATGAGGTTACCAAGGCATACGCCCTAAGAAGCCAGGACATGAAGAAGGAGGCGTATACAAATTCAAAGCCTACGAATTACTGTAGAAGACCTGACAGGAAGGCGGTCTTGTATAATGTTTGCAGCCACTAAGGCACAAGAAGTCTTTCAGAAAATGCCACACCCAGTCAAAATCCAAAAATCCAAAGGCGGGGCTAAGGAGATTTCAACTGAACAAAAAGGCGAGACAGAGAGAGAGCAAGCAGAAAAAGGGAGAGAGAAAAAAGGGGAACAGAGAAGCCAAGAGAGAGAACAACCGGGGAGCCTGAGGGGAGAACTGCAGTGGCATGGCCGTGAAACAGAGAAGGACAGAAGAATCCCCAGAAGAAGAACAGGTGCAAAAGTGTGGTGTGCGAATCAATCAAGGACAGTGAAAGTGACAATCAATACTCAGTAAAATTCCCTCGTGCCTATAGACTCGTAATTGCAACAAGTGCCAATTAAGTTTATCAGTCCAAAAGCCCAGTAACTCAGAAGGTGGAAAAACTTTATAAGTACCCCAGCGAAGAATAAACCTATGTTGAGAAAAATATCAATCTTCATTTCTCATCCAAAACGATAACCCTTTTTGCTAATTCCCCAAAGTACAGCCTCCACGGCACACGTTACCTTAGAGCTGTGTACGGAAAGGTAAGTACCGTCACATATATATATATATATATATATATATATATATATATACACACATACATACTTGGTGCATATGTAGTACACACATGTATATACATATAAACTTCCCTTCTTCAAGTTCTCTCTCTCCCACTTTTACTACAACCACGAAGACGCCCCCGCAAAGGAATCCAGGATCCCGAACGCCTCCTCAGTAAGGTCGAGAGGGACGTGGAAACGATATAGAACGATGACCCTTAAAGTCCCGTCGAACCGCAACCTTCCCCTGGTGGTCAGTCATTTACAAGGGGATGTCAATCAAAGCCAGGAGGGACTTGGAGGAGGCATCCTTGCCAAAAACGAATTCCTGAAAGGAACTCACAGTTGGTCCGTTAGGAGAATCCTTAAGGAATCAGTTATCATTCCTTCTCCAAATGGTATTATGTTAGTCCTTCTTTGAGTGTTATTATATAATTTCTTCTTCAAACAGTATTACGTCATTCCTTAGATAGTGTTATGTCAGCCCTTCTTCAAATGGTATTATGTAATTCCTTCTTCAAATAGTATCATAGAATTCCTTCTTCAGATAGTATTATATCATTCCTTCCTCATATAGTGTATAATTCCTTCTTCCAATAGTATTATATAATTCCTTCCTCAGATAGTATATAATATTTCTTCAAATAGTATTATATATTTCCTTCTTCAAATAGTATTATATAATTCCTTCTTCAGATAGTATCATATAAATCCTTCTTCAAATAGTATTATATAATTCCTTCTTCAAATGGTATTATATAATAATAATAATAATAATAATAATAATAATAATAATAATAATAGCTTTACTGCTCTAACTACTAGGAGCCGTAACGCTTGTATGCAAATCAGCCAATACGAACTTTTTTTACCTTGTAATTATTATCCCCAGTAAGTCACTTATCGGGTTCCATTATTTTTTAAATCCCATCGGGACTTCTTTTACCTGAACAGTGATTTATGTATCTATCGGTTAGTCGACTGTGGTGGGTCGCAGACAACATCACCCCAGACGAATTGTTCCTGCGGAGGTTTAAACATTATATAAAGGATTACCTCGTCGCTGCATTTCGCACTTTTGATGGTTTAGTATGTATTGTTATGAGTGGTGAATACTCTCTCTCTCTCTCTCTCTCTCTCTCTTTTTTACCCAACTACAACCCACAACAATCGACTACAAACAGGTAACATAAACTCGTCGATATTTGGGGAATGAGCCCAATTCGCCCCTCCTCGTTCGATTTGGGGATCGAACGCGGGTCATAACAAAAGTTTTCGAGCTAAACTTGCTACCAATCGCGCCAAAGAGAGAGAGAGAGAGAGAGAGAGAGAGAGAGAGAGAGAGAGAGAGTTGCTTGTATTCTCAGGAGCAAATGGGTTTTTCTTCACCATCAATTCTGATGCCACACGTGGGCCTTTTAACTGAATACCCCCACCACTCGGCAACGCTTACCCCTCCCTTCCCCGATAAGCCCATCCCCTCCCCCACCCCTCATCCCACCGCCCCCCCCCCCCCATCCCGACCCCCCCAACTCCGTCCCCTAGGCTTCGATCGAGAAGTTCATTCAGCTTAACTTTCCACTTTCCGTTTTTTTTTTTTTTTTTTTTTTTAAACAACAGCGCTTTCTACTTTCGATTCTGGGAGATTCCATGAGCCAGAGATTAATGAACTGACAGTAAACTTATTAAATTACTTTGAGAAATAATTTCCAGAGATTTTTGGTTATATCAAATTGACAGTTGATACTCTTGGCGAGATCTTTTATATATATATACATATATATATATATACTATATATATATATATATATATATATATATATGTGTGTGTGTGTGTGTGTGTGTGTGTGTGTGTGTGTGTGTGTTGTGGTGTGTGTGTAAAGGAAATAAAATGAAGAACATGGTACCACTAGTGTAACATGAAATGTTACTGAGAAGTTTCACCATTTACGAAAGGATATATATATTTTTAATATTTCATTTCGAAATTTGCACATCTGTGGACCATGCATCACTTTTCTTTGGAAAGGTCCTTTACATTTTTTAATGCTAAAACGTTCTATAGTAACACTGAAAACACTGAGCGTATTCTACCCAGATGACAATAATAAATTATACAAGAATTCGCCTAAAAATTATACAAGAATGCACAATACAGCATTGTAAATTTGTAATTCAGGAACAACTACCATTATTTTGCTAAGCTGCACTATGCATGTCACAGAAATACCTTTCAAATCGAGAGAAGGAAGTGATAAAAGTCGATGAGTGATATCTACAAATTTTTTGTTCAACAGACTCCAAAAAACAGTCCTGGAAACTGGAAGACTAAGACTGGACAAGCGGATTAAAAAAAAAAGCGAGGAAATTATGTAAATGAGCTTAACAGGCTATTATAGACTATCAAGCATCTAGAGAGAGAGAGAGAGAGAGAGAGAGAATATATATATCGAAGAAATTTTGTAAATGAGCTTAACAGGTTAATATAGATTATTAAGCAGAGAGAGAGAAGAGAGAGAGAGAGAGAGAGAGAGAGAGAGAGAGAGCATTTTCAGTATATATCATTTATGAATTTAGGCTAGGAAGCTATAGCAACTTGTGAAGAAAGAGAGAGAGAGAGAGAGAGAGAGAGAGAGCACTTTCATCATATATAATCTATGAAATTTAGGCTAGGAAGCTATAGCAACTTGTGAAGAGAGAGAGAGAGAGAGAGAGAGAGAGAGAGAGAGAGAGAGAGAGAAAGGGGAAAAAATATATCGAGGAAATTTTGTAAATGAGCTTAACAAGCTAATATAGATTATTAAGCATCTACAGAGAGAGAGAGAGAGAGAGAGAGAGAGAGAGAGAGACAGACAGACAGACAGACAGAGACAGAGAGACAGAGAGACAGAGAGAGAGAGAGGCCTGTGGAAATTTACAAAAAATAAAAACCAGTTTATGAAGATGTTTGTCTACATGAAATCCAGATGCTCATGAACAGGATGAATGACATTCCCCTTCCCCTCCCCCTTTTCCCCCTCCCCCTCCCTCTCCCACCCCCCTCCCACCATCCACCCCTCACACCTCATAAACTCGAAGGAGAAAACAGATAAGCGAAGGAAACTCCTCACGACGTAACAAGCCGAACACCGCCAGGGTAATGATAGCCTAATAGCCCTCACAGCCGCTCATAGCATAAATATACCTATGGCGGTGGCCACTTTCAACGTGGCCAGGAATTATGGCCCCTTTGCGTGCGGACCACGACGGCCATGGCTCGGCGCCCCTATGGTCCTTTTAGGGCGTCCCGTGTCCCTTCTTCCCCCTGCCGAAGGGGATTGGTGTCCCACAGGTCGTCGGGAAAGTATTAATTCATCGACGCTTAATTCACCTCTACTGCTATATCCGCTCGGCTTAGTTTAAGCTGCGTTCTCGTTAGATAAAAAGGCTGTGATGTCAATTACGGCGTGGAAAACGTTTGAGACGTCGTGTTTTTGACTGTTTAAATGTTATTATGACCACATCTTGAGACGTCGTGTTTTTGGCGGCTTGAATGTTATTATGACCACATCTTCAGACGTCGTGTGTTTGATGGCTTAATAATGTTATGACCACATCTTGAGACGTCGTGTAAATATTTGACGGCTTAAATGCTATTATGACCACATCTCGAGATGCCGTGAATTTGACAGCTTAAATGCTATTCTGACCACATCTTCAGACGTCGTGTGTTTGATGGCTTAATAATATTATGACCACATCTTGAGGCGTCGTGTAAATATTTGACGGCTTAAATGCTATTATGACCACATCTTGAGACGTCGCGTTTTTGGCGGCTTAATGCTATTATGACCACATCTTGAGACGTCGTGTTTTTGGCGGCTTAAATGCTATTGTGACCACATCTTCAGACGTCGTGTGTTTGATGGCTTAATAATATTATGACCACATCTTGAGACGTCGTGTAAATATTTGACGGCTTAAATGCTATTTTGACCACATTTGTTGTCAGTGACTGACAAGTTACCAACATGCGGTTGCAACGGCTTACATCTGACATATTCCTTTTACTGTTTAGTGTTGTCAAGGTTTTCAATAATTATTCATATTTATACATATCCGTATTTCCCTTTACTTCATCTTACTTCTTCCTATTGAACCCCATATTCTTTGAAAGCTTGAATTTCAAGTCAAATGTCATACGAGATCTCAAAGCCCCAAAGACTGCGTGCTTGCACACGCGCACGAGAGACAAACGATAACAAACGATTAAAAAGCCTTTTCAACTAGAGCAATAGGATGCAGCAAACCTCCGCCAAGGATCCGTAATCCATCCCCCTACCCCCTCCCAACAAACGGTATCCTACTTAGATCCAGGTCCCGCACATAATCTAAACTCTTGTTAAAAGTCCTACTATATTTACATTTTCGTAAATATCATCTCTAACAATTTTTTTTTTGCGTAACCCTGTTAACCTATACACAAACATACATCAAACAAACAAACAAGAATATGCACAAACAAACAGGAGTACAAAAAACGAATATGAATATAAAAAAATTCGAATATAATCGTACATAAATATACACAAACAGGAGCACAAACAAACAAAAGAGTACAAACAAGAAAAAAAAGGAATGAAAACAAACAAACAGGAGTATACACAAAACAAGAATATAAAGAAACAAACAGAAATATAAACGTACAAACAGGAGTACAAAGAAACAGAAATATAACCAAACAGGAGTACAAACTAACAAACAAACAAACAGGAATAAACTCAACCAAACATGAACGATAAACAACAAACAGAGACGCAAACAA
Source organism: Macrobrachium nipponense (assembly GCF_015104395.2). NCBI lineage: Eukaryota > Metazoa > Arthropoda > Malacostraca > Decapoda > Palaemonidae > Macrobrachium > Macrobrachium nipponense. Next base: position 114,492,854 of record NC_087203.1, on the reverse strand, counting down.
ACAAACAAACAGGAGCAATCCGGAAATCAAAAACCCGTCTCGCTTCAACCAATCAAAGATCAGGACGATGGTGCCAATATTTCATTAAGACTAATTACCTATAATCTCCATTATGACAGATGTGGATGACACTTTCCATTCATCCACTTTTGAAAGTTCTGACTAATGGAATATATATACTCTTCAATAAGTATTCCATTCTATGTGGGTGTTTATAGAAAATAATATAATCTGGGCATTTGTAGAAAAAATAATATGTAGATATATCCAGGTAATAATATATGTGATATGTGGATATTTATAGAAAATACGTGTGGGTATTTATAAAAATTAATATATGTGGGTATTTGTAGAAAATAAATGTGGACATTTATAGAAAATTATAGAAAATGATATGTAGATATATACGGAAAATATAATATGTGGGTATTTATAGGAATTGATATGTGTGGGCATTTATAGAAAATAATAATATGTGGGTATTTATAAAAAATAATAAGTAGGTATTTCTACAAAATATATGTGGGTATTTATAGAAAATAATATCTGTGGGTATTTACATAAAATATGTGGATATATATAAAAAATAATATGTGGGCACCTATAGAGTGTAATATATCTGGGTGTTTATATGAAATAATAAATGTGGATATTTATAGAAAATATAATAAGTGGGTATTCATGGAAATTACTATATGTGGGTATTTACATAATAATAATAATAATAATAATAATAATAATAATAATAATAATAATAATAATAATAATAATAAATGCGTCAAAATACAGAAAAAATGCTCCATTTTCAAATACAGAAGATAATTGCTACTATTTCATTGTGGTTCATTTAAGTTGAAACACATCTTAAGGAATATCCAAAAAGCATTGGCCAACTTGTATGAAACAGAGGGAAAGAAGCTTTATAGACGACAATAATGAAAAAGGTTCATCATTGTAGCTTGTACTGTACACTGTGCTTTCTTCAAGTAAGTCTGCATTTTTTTTTTCTGTTTTGATTTGTTGAATGTTATTAATTCTGAGATTGGATTGGATTCTAAAAGCAACACATTCATTTTTCTACTCTAACATCCACAGTTTAATTCAGGATTAACTGTTTTAACAGAGAGAGAGAGAGAGAGAGAGAGAGAGAGAGAAGGAACACTAGTTTTGTACTTTTAAAATCCGCAACTGAATTCCAGTTTGAATTTGTGTTGAGAGAGAGAGAGAGAGAATTATTCTTCAACTTATAAATTCCGCAAATTAATTCCAGCGTGAATTTGTGCTAACACAGAGAGAGAGAGAGAGAGAGAGAGAGAATGACCGATGAGTGAGTGCGTGAATGAATATTGCTGATTCGGTACTTAATCCGGATGTGAAGGCAATTAACTCTTTATTCCGTGAATCAGATAGGAAATAATGAAGAGTTAGAGTCACCAGACACCGGAGAGAAGGAGGAGGAGGAGGAGGAGGAGGAGGAGGAGGGGAGGGGGAGGAGGAGGAGGAGGAGGGGGAGGGGGAGGAGGGAGGGGGTGAGGATGTGAGGAGGAGGAGGGAGAGGAGGAGGAGGAGAAGGGAATGGGAGGGGGATAGAGAGGGGGAGTAGAGGGAGGCGGGAGGAGGAGGAGGAAGAGGAGGAGGAGGGGGGGGCGGGGAGCCCTGTGTCATGCCCGCTGACGGCAATAAATGACTTTGTTTAGGCCTCTTTTGTTATGAGAGAGAACGAGGTAAAAAAAACATATAATTTGTTTAGTGGACCGTGCTCTAAAAAAAAAGGGTGGGGCGGTGCCGGGGGGGGGGGGGGGGCCTGGGGGGGGGGGGGGCCGTTGGATTGCAACGTTTGCAAAGTTTGCAACGTTTTCAAAGATCAGACGCGGTGGACGCGGATGTCATAAATCAGTGCTGAACGCCTACTGGACATAAACACAGGACCCAATGATGCTTGGATCTTAGTTTTGAAAATGTTCCCGATACTGCATTTTTCTTTTCTTTTTCTTTTTTCGCGCGCGCGCGAAAAAGAATTATTGATACATGTGGGTTTTGGCAATATCATTTTTCTGAATCCGCTACAGAGAGAGAGAGAGAGAGAGAGAGAGAGAGAAGAGAGAGAGAGAAATTTTAGATGTCCCCCTTTTTTGGCGCAAAAATTTTTTCTATAAAAACGGGTTTATGCTATACTATTATTTATACAGTGGGAGGAGAGAGAAGGGAGATAAGAAAGAGAGGGAGAAGAGAGAGAGAGCGGAGAAGGAGGAGAGGAGAAGAGAGAGAGAGATGAAGAAGAAGAGAGATTGAAGGAGGGACGAGAGAAGGGAATGGAGAGAGAGAGGAAGGGAGGAAGAGAGAAGAGATCATAGGAAAGTTCTTATAGCGGGGCAAAAAAAATAATTGATAAAAGTAGGTTTAAGGTGAAGTATGATATTAATTTTCTGTCTCAGAGAGAGAGAGAGAGAGAGAGAGAGAGAGCTTCTCTTCACTGGTCCTATGTGGGTCATCATCAGATGAGTATACAATGTATAAATTGTAATTATGAAGATACATTTTATTTTGTTCAAACAAAACAACCCAAGCTTCTATACACGTCATATTTTGGCCTTATCAAGGAGAGCAACAAATGGCATCATAATAGTCATAATATCAAAGCTCCTATTTATTGTTCTCTTCCTTTATTGAGTATTTATGAAGCCTTAGAAAATGAGCGTTCTAGACAGTTTTAATACCTGTATTGTAAATGGCATTTTCCGCTATTTCTAAGCGAAAATCTCTTTTGATACAATGGACCTTCGCCATCTTGGGTATATCAATACGAAGTGGAATTTTGGGAATGACGTATTAACGAGTTTAAAAACGCCTTTAGTTAAGTTTTTCAATATTCAAAGACTCCTTAGCCATCTTCAATAACTCGTCGAAAGACGCTTATCGTTTCAAGTCAAGTTATTATTATAATCGACGATCATCAGCTCTCCCAATCTGTTCCTTTTGATAAACCAGTTAAAGATAATTTCACAGTTTGTAAAATTATTTCCAGGTAACTGCTTTATTCTGAATCACCTTCACTGAAACGTCACAGACAAAAATCCCTGAATTAAAAAAACTTTGAAAAAACTCTTAATTAGAAAACTTATTTCAAATTCAGAAACCAAGTCCACAAACTACCATTTTTATGGGGCGTTGCTGTATCGTATCTCCCCCAACCAAAAGTTCCTCCTCCATCTCTTCCTCCTTCTACTCCTCCTCTTCCTCCTCCTCCTCCTCCTCTTCCCTCACTCTCAATCTTTCATGTCTTTCCTTTCCACTCCACTCTCCTCTACTCTCCTCCTCCTCCTCTAGCAGCTCCAACAACCTCACACTCTCTTCTTTCGACTCTCCTCCTCCTCTCTTTCTCTCCCCTCCCCTCTCCTCTCCCCTCTCTTGATATTCAACTTCCTTCCTTCGTTCCTCCTCTAAAAAAAAAAAAAATTATAAATAAATAAAAAATGCCTCCCTCAATAATCACGCTGCTCTCCTTCCTTCCTTTCCTCTCCCTTACACTAAAAAAAAACACACTAAACAAACGTCCCACCCCTTGCCCTACAAAAAAAATTCCCGCCCCTCCCTCAACCAATCAACGATTGCATTCCTTCCTTCTTCATTCCTTTCCCTTTCACACACACACACACATACACACACACCAACAACAAAATCCCCCTTCTTGAAAAATCATCCTCATCTCTCAACAATCACGACTTTTCTTCTTCTTCCTTTCTTCTCCCTTTCGCTAAAAAAAAACTAAAAAAAACTAAAAAAACTCCCCTTCCCTGAAAAAAAAAAAAAAAAACATTCCCCCCCCTCAACAATCACGATTGCATTCCTTCCTTCTTTCATTCCTTCTCTTTCATTAAAAAAAAAAAAAAAAAAAAACAGCTAAAAAAAACTCCCCCACCCTAAAAAAAAAAAAAACAAAAAAAAAAAAACATTCCCCTCCCTCAACACTCACGATTGTTCTTCTTCCTTCCATCCCAATTCCAATAAAAAAAAAAACTCCCCCTCCTAAACAATCATCCCCATCTCTCAACAATCACGATATCCCTCCTTTCTTCTTTTCTCCTTTCCCTTTCACACGAAAAAAAAAAAAAAAAAAAAAAAAAAAAAACAAAAAAAAAAAAAAAAAAAAAAAAAAAAAAAACACAAAACATCCCATCTCTCAACAATCTCGACTGCTCTCCTTCCTTCCTTTCTTCCCCCTTTCACCAAAAAAAACTCCTCCTTCCCTGGAACACATTCCCTCCCTCAACAATCACGCCCGAGTGGATCCCGTCCTTTGTTTTCGGGGGCAGTGTTTCATTTATTGCCAACGCAGAAGGATTAACATGCTAATGAAGTCAGCCTATTCCTCATTTTTTTTTTTTTTTTACTTTTCCCTCCCAGCTGCCCTGGGAAAACTACTCGATGCCTACGCTGATTGATAAATGGCTCCGGCAGTCCGATTACCCTACACATTTCTCATTGCCCTGATAAGCAAATCGAATTTTCATATTGCATGGCTCGCCCGCCGGAGTGACCCTTTTTTTTTTTTTTTTTTTTTTTTTTTTTTTTTTGTTTTTTTTTTTTTTTTTTTTTGGGTACGGGTGTAGTTTTTGGACGGAGTGGGGAAAAATCATTGTTTTTTTTCGTCTTTTTTGCTTTTAGCATAATCCGGGTGACTGGTTTTTTTTGGCACGGGTTTAGTTTTGGGCGGAGTGGGGAAAATCGTAGTTTTTTTTTTTATTAATTTTTTGGGGGTTTTAGCAAAATTATGATACAATAGTGTCTGGGAGACTGGGTCATTTAATTTTTCATTTATTTATATTTACTTTTTTTTTTTTTTTTTTTTTTTGCTTTTAGCAAAATTATGATACAATAGTTTTGGAATGGGTGGGAAAATCATAGATTTTATTTATGATTTTTTTTTTTACTTTTTATTTATTTATTTATTTATTTATTTTTTTTGCTTTTAGCAAAATTAGGATACAATACAGTTGGACTTAGTGGGGAAAATATCATGTTTTTTTTATTTTTGCTTTTAGCATAAATATGATAACAATAGTTTTGGACGAGTGGGAAAAAATCATAGTTCTAATTCTTTTCTTTAAATATGTTACAATAGTTTTGGACTGAGTAGGGAAAAATAAGTTTTTTTTTTTTAGCCTAAATATGATGCAATAGTTTTGGACTGGGTGGGAGGAATTATTCAGTTTTTTTTTTTTTTTTTCTTTTAGTCTAAATACGAAACAATTGTTTTGGACGGGGTAGGAAAAATCATAGCTTTTTATTTACTTATTTATTTATTTTTTACTTTATTTAATTTTTTTTTTTTTTTGCTTTTAGCCTAAATATGATACAATACTTTTGGACTTAGTGGGGAAAAATCATGTTTTTTATTTTTTGGGCTTTTAGCATAAATATGATAACAATGGTTTTGGACGAGTTGGAAAAAAATTCATAGTTTTATTTTTTTTAGCATAAATATGCTAAAAAAATAGTTATGGACGGAGTGAGAAAAAAATAATTTATTTTGTAATTTTTTGCTTTTAGCATAAATATGATATAACAGTTTTGGACGGTGTAGGAAAGTGAATATTGTTGCTTTATTTATCTATTTATTCATCTATTTATTTATTTATTCATTTATTTTTTGCTTTTAGCATAAATATGATGAAACAGTTTTGAACGATGTGTGGAAAGCCATACTCTCTTTTCATTTAACTTTTACCACAAATATGACACAATGGTTTAATGGTTTAAAAAGACCAGAGACAACAAAATGGTTTATGAATGAAATGAGACGAAGAACAAGGAAACAACAGAAAATGGTTTGCGAATGAAAAAGAAATGCAAAATGAAGGAACAACGGATAATGCGAATGGTTGCAAAATGGTTTACGAATGGAATGAGATGAAGAATAAAAAGAACAGCGTTTATGTGAATGACTGCCCGTGTTTACATATGCGATTCACACATGTTGACATATGCGAATCACGAATGCTGACACAAGCGATTCGTACATGTATATATATGGGAATCACACATGTTTACATACGCGAATCAAACATGTTTACATACGGGAATTACACATGTCTACATATGCGAATCAAACATGTTGACAGAAGCGAATCGCACATGTTTACATACGGGAATCACAGATGTTTACATATGCAAATTAAACATGTTGACAGAAGCAAATTGCACACGTTTACATTTGCGAATCACACATGTTTACACATGCGTGATCAAACATATTTGACAGAAGCGAATTGCACATGTTTACATACGGGAATCACACATGTTTACATATGCGAATCACACATGTTCACAGACGCGAATCACATGTCGAAGGAATTAACCTCAATACCTAGTACCCAAAATGGCAAAGAAAATTTGAATAAAAAAATAAAATAATAAAATATAAAATACGAAATACGAATAAAAACAGAAAAAAATACTTATTTAAGTAAAAAAAAATGTCTTGAGCAACTCTTAAACTAAATTCATCTTCGGGTTTAAGGTTAATGAGACGTTAACTCAAAGACAAGGATAAAAAAGGGGGGCGGGGGCGGGGGGCGGGGGCGGGGGCGGCGGCGGGGGCGGGCGGGGGCGGGGGATACGTGATGACACATCTTATGCTAATGAAGGCCCTAGGGAAGATAATGATAGGCCTCCATTTGAATCCTCGAAGCTTATTTTAAAGCTTTCTCTCTCTCCCGGGGGCCGCTTAAGATGCCTTGCTAAGGACGGGGCTCGTTAGAATAATTTGCTCCGGAGACCTCCTCCTCCTCCTCCTCCTCCTCCTCCTCCGGCGGGAGAAAAATCTTCCCTCATTCCTAAGGAATCGGTTGACCGTCTTGTGGTAAATTTTTTTTTTTCGTTTGTTTCCGAGCGTCGCCTTCAAAGAAAATGGGAAAACGAACTCGGGGAAAGTGGCTTACAAAATAATAATAATAATAATAATAATAATAATAATAATAATAAAATACTCATTGTAGCATGAGTCTTAAAATGGTGAAACGAATCCACAATTAGGTGGATTTATTTCTCCTATAATAATAATAATAATAATGATGATAATAATAATAAATCTAGTAGTTGTTAGGATTTGTTTATACAATGAATACAGATCATTCCCAAGAGCTGGGGGAGTTGCAACTCTGAAGTAAATCATGGTAATAATGATTGTTAAATCAACTCGAGCAATTCGTACGCAACAATTCAAACCCTAAATCCACAATAAAGAAATAATGTCTGAAGAGAGAGAGAGAGAGAGAGAGAGAGAGAGAGAGAGAGAGAGAGAGAGAGAGAGAGAGAGAGATTATTATTATCATTATTATTCGTGTCAAATATTTCATGACCAGTATTATGCATCTTAAGAATTATTACATTCAATGGAGAGAGAGAGAGAGAGAGAGAGAGAGAGAGATTATTATTATCATTATTATTCGTGTCAAATATTTCATGACCCAGTATTAATGCATCTTAAGAATTATTATTCAATGACAAGAGAGAGAGAGAGAGAGAGGAGAGATAGAGAGAGATTATTTATTATCGAGTAATTCCGTGGGCAATATTGTCATGACACAGTACATTGGCATCCTTTAATTTATTACATTCACTGAGAAGAGAGAGAGAGAGAGAGAGAGAGAGAGAGAGAGAGAGAGAGAGATTACCATTACCATTATTATTCGTGTTAAATATTTCGTGACCAGTATTATGCATCTTAAGAATTGTTACTATTCAGTGAGAGAGAGAGAGAGAGAGAGAGAGAGAGAGATTAATAATAGCGAACGCTATTAAAAGTCCTTTTTTTCCTTTAAAGTCCTACAGTCAATTGCCTGTTCCATTAGACCAGCTCCTCTGAGCAATAATTTCTCCCGGACTCAATTCGTTGCAGACTTCATCATCATCATCATCATCATCATCATCATCATCATCTTTTCAGATTCCCCAATGACGCCCTTTTCATAAACCCGCCCTCGAAATGAGATTCCTCGGAGAGGCGTCCGCAGGGAGAGAGGTACTATCCCATCCAGGGAGGAAGGAGTATATATATATATAGGGGGAGGGGAAGAAGGGTGGTGTAAGCTAAATGTCCAACAATGTCCTCGCCACGCCTCCCGAGCTTGCCATCCTATGATTGGACATCTTTATTTCATTACGATAACGTCGGCCGAGGCGATCATCTATCATGGCGGTGACGGGCTGGTGACGCGCCATTAATATCGCCAGGGTGACGTCGCCGACGAGCCACTAAATACCGCTCGCATAAACCTACTACTACTACTACTACTACGCCGCCACTCCCGGCGGAGGTGGGTACAGCAGCAGCGGAGTTGGGGCAGGGCAAGACTCCTCCCTCGATGAAGAGGATGATGTGGGAGGGAAGAGCAGCCTCCTCCTCGTTTGAGTCACTCCTGACGAAGGTGAAGTGGATGGAAGGGGGTTCCTTATAATAAGGGGTATACCGTAGGACTCTCAGCAAAATTAGGATGGGATTGCCGCCTCCTTATAGGATAGGGTATACTATAGGACTCTCTCAGGAGAATTAGGATGGGAATAGCTCCTCCTTTAAGTCACTCCTGACGGAGGCGAAGAGGGTGGAAGGGTGTTCCTTATAATAAGGGGTATACTGTAGGACTCTCTCAGCAAAATTAGGATGGGAATACCGCCTCCTTATAGGATAGGGGCATACTATAGGACTCTCTCAGGAGAATTAGGATGGGAATAGTTCCTCCTTTTAGTCACTCCTGACGAAGGTGAAGTGATGGGAGGTCTTCCTTAAAATAGGACAGGGGCATAAGGCACGATTCTCTCAGGAGAATTAGGATGGGAATAGTTCCTCCTTTTAGTCCCCTGACGAACGGTGAAAGTAGGGAGGTCTCCTTAAAATAGACAGGGGCATAAGGCACGATCTCAGGAGAATTAGGATGGGAGTGGTAGGTCCCTCCTGACGAAGGTGAAGTGAGTGGTAGGTCTTCCTTATAAGACAGGGGCATAATGTATTGTAGGACTCTCTCAGGAGAATTAGGATTGGAATAGTTCCTCCTTGCAGTCACTCCTGACGAAGGTCAAGTGAGTGGAAGGTCTTCCTTATAATAGGACAGGGGCACACAGTAGGACTCGCTCAGCAAAATTAGGATAGGGATAATTCCTCCTTCTAGTCACTCCTGACGAAGGTGAATTGAGTGGTAGGTCTTCCTTATAAGAGGAGCTAAACTTAGGGCTCCCTTACCTTACAGACCTTACATCTTGTTCGGGTTTGCCCCAGGTCTCAGTGTGAGGCACTCTAATGTCTACCAGAGAGTTGCTAGTACATCTTCCGGTATATTTTGCATCTTCCAATCTTGGATGGTCTGGGATGCAGTTTAGATTATGCGAGCTTATTCTTAAACACATCTACGCTCACTCCTGATATTCCTCAGATGAGCTGGCAAACGCATTGAATAGACGCTGCATTATCGATGCTGGTGCGTAGTGGATTAATGTCCTGAGTGCACCTGGCTTTTTCCATGGTATTTTTCCAGTATAGTTTTGGGCACTATTAATCTACCTCTGCTTGCTCTTTCTGATATTTTTAGTTCCATGGATATTTTCTTTTTTAGCTATTCCTTCTATCTTGTTTCCATGCCTGAATTATCATGTAGCGTTCTCTTCTCCTTTCTAGACTATATAATTTTTAAGGATTGTAGTCTTTCCCAGTAGTCAAGGTCTTTAACTTCTTCTATTCTAGCTGTAAAGGACCTTTGTACACTCTCTATTTGTGCAATATCTTTTGATAGTGTGGGTAGGCCATATCATATTGCAATATTCAAGTGGACTACCGAACATATGTTTTATAAAGCATAATCATGAGTGTTCAGCTTTTCTTGTTTTGAAGTGCCGTAACAACATTCCCATTTTTGGCTTTACATTTTGCCAACAGAATTGCTATTTGATCATTGCATAACATGTTCCTATTCATCATCACACCAAGGTCTTTAACTGCTTCCTTATTTGTGATTGTCTCATTATTAGGTCCCCTATATGCATATAGCTTTCTTTCTCTCGTCTCCATAATTTATTGATTCAAATTTATCAGAGTTAAATACCATCCTATTCCTTTACCTCTGCCCAATCATATACTTTGTTAAGGTCTCTTTGTAGAGCGTTCCTATCTTCATCACAAGTAATTTCTCTACTAATTCTTGTGTCATCTGCGAAACTACTCACTACCGAATCCTTAACATTACTGTCTATGTCTTCAACCATAATAACAAACAGTATTGCAGCTAACACCGTACCTTGCGGCACACCGGATATTACCTTGGCTTCATCCGATTTCTCGTCGTTTGCAATAACTATCTGTTTTCTGTTGTGTAAAAAATTCTTTTAACCATCTTCCTACTTTATCCACGATATTGTGTTTTTTCTAATTTTCTTCGCTAATATATTATGGTCTACTTTGTCAAAAGCTTTTGCAGTCTAAATAAACCACATCTGTTTTCATTTCCGCTTTTCATATTTTTGACATGTTCTCACGGTGGACTAACAGTTGGGTTTGTGTACTTTTTCCGGGTACGAAACCATGTTTGTCCTTTATTAAACAAATTATTTTTTATTAAATGTTTCATAATATTTTTCGTTCATTACCCTTTCATTACAACTTTCATAATATGTGATTGTTAGACTCACAGGCCTATAATTACTTGCCTCTAGTCTTGATCCACTTTTGAAAGTAGGGTTAATATATGCTAATTTGTGTTCATCATAAATCTTGCCTGTATCTACACTTTGTCTTAATAATATTGCAAGTGGCTTTGCGATAGAATGAACTACTTTCTTTAACAAAATAGCAGGCACTCCATCGGGCCCTGCAGCAGCTCCATTTTTAATTTCATTAATAGCCTGCACAATATCAGCTTCATTAATATCTATGTCAGCTAAATATTCACTATTTTCTCCTTACTTCTAATATCATTTATCAATTATCTATTCTAGGGGTGAATTCTCTCTTATATCGTTCCTGCCAGTATGTTGCAAATTTTCCTTTCCTTTTTTTTTTTTTCATTCGTTAATCTCCCTTCAATTCTCAGAGGGCCTATTTCTATTCTTCTTTTATTCATCTTCTCGCATATGAGTATAATAGTTTGGGATTTTGCTTTGATATTTAATAGGGTTTTTTCTTCCAAGTCCCGTTTTTCATTTTCTTTTGATTGTATAATCTTTTGTTCTGCATTTTCTATCTTACTTTTTTAGTTCTATAACTTTCCATGCATTTTTTTCTTTTGCAAGACCTTTTTTCCACTTTCTGATTTTCTGGAACCAAGATCCTTCTATCTCTTGGTATGCATGACTGATGTTTTACTTTTCTTCTTCGGTATATATATCCACTATTTTCCTAATATTTTATATAATATCTCCGTATTTACCTTTATGTCATCACTTACGAAAATGTTATCCCAATCTTTGTTTAATTCTTCATTTATTTCTGACCATTTTATTTTATATTTTTACTGTAGAAGTTGTATTTTCATATCCTTCCCACTTTTTCATTTCTTTTGCTTATCTGTATTTTCACTTACTTTGGAATGGACTGTTAATTCTATGACTTATGGTCTGAAATACTCGCATTATAAACTATTATTTCTTTAACATTATTCATCTCGTTCACAAATACTAGGATCTAAATTTTTAAGTATTTTCCTTCTTGTTGGCAGGTGATTTATTTGTTGAATGTTGTATTCTAGTAGCATATCTAATAGCTTTTCGAATTGCCTCTTATCTTCTGCACTACTATTACTCTCTTTTTTATAATGTATAAGTACATCCACAATCTCCTATTCGTTCTTTCCAGTCTACGAAAGGAAAGTTGAAGTCTCCAGATAGGAGAATAGTCCAGTCCTTGTGATTTCTACATATATCATCCAATTTTTCTATTATTAAGTCAAACTCTTTAGTATTAGGAGCTCTATATATTAACTATGTTTCATTAAT
>NC_087203.1:114440875-114475875 GCF_015104395.2 Macrobrachium nipponense | reverse complement strand
GTGTGTATATTATATAGTATATTAATCATATATATATTATATATATATAAAAGCATACAGAAGATAATAGCTACATTCGCACAGCTCAAACGTGTATAATATGTAAACACTTGGTTCACTAGAACTCACCCTGTCAAAAAAATAAAAATATAAAAAGAATTCATGCCCACCCGAACGAAGCTCTGAAAGAACCACAAAAAGAAAAAAAAAACACCCACACAAAAGCGAACGAAGTCAGGGCAAACTAATCTATAACAGAAGAAAAAAATAAAAAAAAAAACAGGAAAAAATAAAAAAAAAAGAAAGTAGTAGATAGATCCCGAATAAGTGGAATGTGGAAGAAAGAAACAGAAGAGGCGGAAGAAATAGCCCTTGAGAGAATCGACAACGCCGCCTGATAAGGGAGTTTCCACTTGGCTAAGTCTAAATTAAATTCTGCATTATTTGCTATTCACCCCCGCACAGGAGTCCGTAATAAAGGGGGGGGGGGGCAGTGGTGGGGGTGGGGGATAGGTTTCTGGGAGGCCTTCGTGCTGGTATCTCAAATAATGAGTCCATCTATCAGTGTTCCTGTTTCTCTCTTTTTTCTCTTCTCTCTCTCTTTTCTTTATTCTTTTATTTCTATTTTTTGTTCTTTCTTCAAGGGGGGTGGGTGTTGGGGGCTGGGGGGGGGGGGTGGGGGGGGGGGGGGGGGGGGGGGAGAAGGTAACTGGGACGTGGGAGGCAAAGAATCAGTCGAACTGTTTATCTATAGGCTCTTTCTTCTTCTTCTTCTTCTTTTTCTTCTTCTTCTTCTTCTTCTTCTTCTTCTTCTCTTGTCCATTAAAAGAAATCCTCAATGAACGAGTGATTTGGGTTTGTTGCCGAGAGCTCTCTTTAATACGTCCGACTGGCCTCGGAATGGGGGTTCCCTAGGAACCTCTCTGGCTCTCCCTCCTCCTGTTGCTCGGGACTCCCCCCTCCTCTCCCCTCGGTCATCTCTCTCTCTCTCTCTCTCTCTGAGGCGGTTTGGTAAGAAGAACACTTCACGCTCCTGTTGGTGAATGTTGCATAGGACAGCCACAGGCTTCTCCTTTAGTTATAAAGATCAAAGTTGATATGAGCGTCTCATCAAAGCTTACGCTTTCTCTCTCTCCTCTCTCTCTCTCTCTCTCTCTCTCTCTCTGTGGGTCCCATATGAGCGGCATATCTCCCCGAAATTCGGGGGTCGGTGCAACCAGGCACTGTTATTTTGGTTGCCCTATCTCTCTCTCTCTCTCTCTCTCTCTCTCTCTCTCTCTCTCTCTCTCTCTCTCTTTTGTGTGTGTGTGTGTGTGTCAGTGTGTGTGTGTGGGTCCCATATGAGCGGCATATATCCCCGAAATTCGGGGGTCGGTCCAACCGAGCGCTATTATTTTGGTTGGCCGGAAACTATCTAAAAACCCCCACCGCTTAATATTCATCTCACTTGCTTTGAAGACGGAGCCAAGACGAGTTACAAAACTCCATTTCCTGTCAAAAGATTCCCGAAGATAAACCGTATAATATTGATGTCACTCAACACCGGAGCAAATTGGACGTTGACTTCAGCGAGGGATGCATTCGGTTTTAGCCGTCAGGTTCAGACTGAGACGCTAAAATTGTATACTGAGCAGACGCCAAGACACAGTATGTCTAATGAAGGACAACGAACAGTAAGAGCCAATTAATTTGTCTATCTTCTCCTGCTGCGGTGGACGGTATCGACTTAATCTACAGCTATTGTATGGCTCTCTCTCGCCTTGGAACGCAAGGTTCCCCTCTGAGAGAGAGAGAGAGAGAGAGAGAGAGAGAGAGAGAGAGAGAGAGAGAGAGAGCATACTTACGCACGACTCACATAAACTACAAGGCAGAATATAGAATATAATGAAAAAGAGACAAAAACTGAAATGATAAAATCCAATTCACGAGAGAGAGAGAGAGAGAAGAGAGAGAGAGAGAGAGAGAGAGAGAGAGAGAAAGCATACTTACGTACGGCTCACATAAACTACAAGATAGAATATAGAATATAATGAATAAGAGGCAAAAACAGAAATGATAACATCCAATTCACGAGAGAGAGAGAGAGAGAGAGAGAGAGAGAGAGAGAGATCACATACGCGTGTTTACGATTCGCATAAACTGAAATAAAAAATAACTCAAAATAAAAATAAAACAAAATACAAGAGAAATGGCGAAATACAAATCACAGAGAGAGAGAGAGAGAGAGAGAGAGAGAGAGAGAGAGAGAGAGAGAGAATGAATTGCGAACAATGGACTCAGAGAAGCGTACGGCTATCTTAAAACAAAACTGAACAAAATAAAAACGTAATGAAAATTAATATAAAATAAGAGAAAATACGAAATCCAAATCACAAAGAGAGAGAGAGAAACGAATTGTGGACAATACCCTTTAGAGAGGCACACGGCTAACTTAAAATAAAACGGAATAAAAACGAAATAAAAGTAAGATAAAATAAGAGAAAATACAAAATCCAAATCGAAAAGAGAGAGAGAGAGAGAGAGAGAGAGAGAGAGAGAGAGAGAGAGAGAATTGCGGACAACACCCGTAGAGAGACGTACGGATAACTTAAAACATAACAGAATAAGAACGAAATAAAAGCGAGATAAAATAAGAGAAAAAAATAGCAAGAGAGAGAGAGAGAGAAGTAACAAAATCCAAATCACAAGGAAAGCTTTGGGACAAAAACAGTTTTCTTGTTGACCCCCGTCAGGGCATGGAGGGAGAGAGACATTTACGAATGGCCCGTCTAGCGTTTCCGTCACTCACGTACCAGCGACGTAGGGGTGAGGAGGAGGAGGAGGAGGAGGAGGAGGAGGAAATGGAACGGGGAGGAAGGGCTAGGAAGACGACTAAGGGAGTAGATGGCAGGTTGGGTGAGAGAAGGGGGAGGTGGAAGTCTCTGGGAGGAGGAGGAGGAGGAGGAGGAGGAGAAGGAGGAGGGGGAGGAGGATGAGAAAGAAATGGGATGGAAATGGATTGAGTAAGAGCATGAAAGTGGTGCAGAAGACGAGACGGGAAATAAAAAAAATAAAAAGTTATAGCCAAATGGTTACAAAGGATGGCAGCCTATAATGAAATATAGAATTAAATGAAATGAAATAAAATAAAAAAGTAAAAATGAAATAAAAATCAAAATAAAATAAGCCATTCGATAAATACTGGCATCTTGGGCCTGAATTGCATATTGTTAATTTTTACGCAATTTTTTCATCCATTATTTTGAAAAGATTATATTGGTCTTTATGATGTCATTGTAAGTGATTTTTTTCACTCGTTTTCGCTTACTCGGTGAGTAAGCCTATAAACTAAAAAGCCTAAAAAGGTCTGATAAAGGTGTTTCACGTTGAGTTAAAGATACATTAATTTTTGGATAGGATATTTATGATTTATTAATTAGAATGAAAATGTAAAAAAATTAACAATGTGCTTGTTAAACAGCACAGAACAATTATTTCTGATAAAATGCATCGCATTTTATTTCAGTTTTCGTTGACGAAACAATTCTCTATTTCATCGTAGATTTTAGCACGCGCCCTGAGTAAGCTGGAGGTCGGATCACACCTTGTTTAAATTCACAAGTCGTAAACTTCTTTCATTTATCCGAGACGATACAATCAGTGGCAGTTATTTCATGAATATAGTAAAGTATAAAATTTTTTTGCAGTTTCATAAAGAAAATCATATATATATTATATTATATAGATTATATATATATATATATATATATATATATATATATATATATATATATATATATACAGGAAAAAATGAGTAAGAAAAATATCTACAGTAACTTCATAAAAGCCATTTACTAAAAAAAAAATATATATATATATATAAATTGAAAACAGACAAATAAAAAAAGGAGACAAAACGAAAATCTAAAACGTAAGAAAAAAGTAGTTAAGAAAAATATAATAACATCATAAACACCACTTTCTGAATTGAAAACAGATAAATAAAAAAAAAAGACAAAACGCAAATCCAAAATATAAGAAAAAATACCACTTCCTGAAATAGCAAAAGGTAACAATTGAAAATAGACTAATAACGAAAGAAGAAATAGAAAGAGAAAAATAATAAATTAAAGAAAAATAAAAGACTCCAAAAGATAAATTTCCCCGAATCTAAAATTACAGGAAAACAATAGAAAGCGAAGTATATCTATAACAACAGCATAAAAGCTATTTTCTCTAACAACAACAAAATAAAAATTGAAAACAAACAAATGAAGGAGGAGCAGATAAAGAGAAAAAAAAAAATAGAGAGAGAGAGAAAAAGAAAAAAGAGAGACTGAAAACTATAAATCTCCGAGTAAACCACTTCTCTTTGAGGGTGTTGGGAAAGCAATTAGGAGCGGCCGCTGTGACGAACTACTTTTTAAACCGGTGAAGAGGTCGGTCGCCTTCTTCGCTTTTGGGGGTCGTACCGACCAACAACCTGCCTGCCTGCCTGGCTTTTTTGGTTTTGGGGGCCTTTCCGCACCCCCCCCCCCCCCCCCTCGCCTCTCTCTCTCTCTCTCTCTCAAGACCGAGTATGAACAAAAACGTAAAATGACATAAGGAAGGAAGGATGGACGTTCCTAATCATTTACCTTTTGGATTGGGCTCTCTCTCTCTCTCTCTCTCTCTCTCCCTCTCTCTCTCTCTCTCCGGAAAAAAACCCAAAAAAAAGCAGAAGCAGAAAATGACAGAAGGTAGGAAGGAAGGAAGGATGAGTATTCCCTTGTCATCACTTACATAAGTTACTTACTATCTATTTATTTGAATTTGATATAAATAAATAAATAAATATATATATATATATATATATATATATATATAATATATATATATATATATATATATATTTAGTCATGGCTTTAAAGTTTCACAATCTGCGTTTGAATTAAGGTAAGTGTGTATCTTCAAGGGCATAGGTTATATTATCGATAAATCAAGTTACACGAGAATACAAAATGATAAAATGGGAAGGTTTCATTTGTCATCTGTTCTCAGTACCAAATTATCGCTTGAATTATCATGAGATTACATTCATCAATTGACATGTAAAAGAAAAAACAAAAAGCAAAAAAACAATCATATACATGACGACACGAGAAATTAAATAAATAAATAAAAACACACACAAACATACCAACTACTTAAGGAAGTGAAAAATGAATTAGTAACTTGCAATACTTTTCACTTTTTTTTTTCGATGTGATGTCGAAGAGGTTTGTCATATTTTATATAAGTGTCACGTGACCAAGAGCGATATTAGGTCTACGGTGGCCCGTGGCCTTGCATCCAATTTCTCTTTAATATGTAGTTTCTGAGTAAGGCGTATCAAGATAACCACTAAGGGGTAAAAAAACTGAAAAAATAAGTGAGGGAAAGATGCACATACAAACAAACGCATGTACACACACACACACACACACACACACAACCACACACACACATGATCTTTTGGCTAAAGACGGCATCACTGTACGTAAGGACCCTTCAAAAAAATGAGACTACTGCTTAAATTCTATTGATAGATTACCATCTAAATGCACTGTGATTAGACATTTACCATGAAGAGATCAAAATCTGCATGTGTTTAAATATACATACATATATACGTATATGTGGGTCTGTGCATTTATATAATAAATATTATTTATTAATTTATATAATTTATTATTAATATATACAATCTTATAATATATATAGATATCTATATATCACCACACACACATATATATATATATATATATATATATATACTATATATTATATATATATATTTTATATATATATATATTATATATATATATTATAATATATATATATATATATACACCACATCACACACACACACACATATATATAGACTAAAGATTGTAGGAAACCTTTTCCCCTCATGATATTATGACCTGAGAATTGATTGCACTACCCTGCGCCTTCCATCTCCCTACAGGATAAACTTTGTCCTTCTGAAGGACTTTTGCTAGATCCTGCTGTCTGCTCTCACAGTTTAAGTCCATCCTGTGCTTGTCAGAGTTAGGCAACGCCCTCCCAAACAGGATTTATAACGACTAGGCCGCTTGCAGTGATTAAATTTAACGCTGCATTTTGTCCATTTTTTTTTACAAGGAATCTCCAATCAAGATCATGATGAATTTTTTCATTTATTGACCTTCTAGATTACTTTTGTTCATTTTAACAATTTTTTTAAAAATAAATCTCCAGCAAGTTCATTATCATATTTTTCCTTTTTTTTCTTTAATGACCTTCCAGATTACTCCTATTCTATTTTCTCCTGTTCAATAATTCGTACTTATTTCATTCCTTTGGACAAAAAAAAATTATCGATAGAATGAAGGTCACAATAAAAAAGAAAAAAAAAAAAAAAAAAAAAAAAAGAAAAAAAAAAACAGAAGTAAATGCAGAGGTTGGGTTAGATTAAAACGGCCTTATGCCAACACGAGACCCTGGCCTAAGGCGACCTGTAATTGCCGTCAGATGAGAAAGGGAGTAGGAGGACTGATGAGGACCTTCTGACTCAGGCCAACCAACAGAGACGATTTCTAAGGGAAGAAATAGTCACGAAGAGAAAGTAACGAAAAAAAGTGTACAGTAATTAAGAGAAAGTAACGCAAAAAAAGTGCACAGTAATTATATGTAAAAATACTTTTAAATTGTTTGCAAATCTCTCTCTCTCTCTCTCTCTCTCTCTCTCTCTCTCTCTCTCTCTCTCTCTCCGTATCAATCCCGCAATCATATGGAATGATTCACCATTATTAACAGCCCAACACATAAGAGGAACCACCGTAAATGCTGACGATTAATTATATTTTCCGCTGTATCGATTAAATCCTTCCTTTTCATATTTTGTAACGTTGAAAGTAACCAACACCAACGTCAATGCTGAAGATTAATTATAAAAAATAAAATCATTTTACTTTCCGCTGTATCTACTAAATCCTTCACTTTCATATTTTATAACGTTGAAAGTAACCGCCAGTAAATGCTGACGATTAATTGTAAAAAGAAATTACTTTTCTTTCCATATTTTATAACGTTGAAAGTAACCGCCTTAATTGCGGAAGATTAATTATTAAAAGAAATAATTTTCCTTTACGCTGTATCGATTAAACCTACACTTTCATATTTCACAAACATTAAAAAAAATATCCTTCGTGTTTTTTTAAAGCAAAGCAAACATCCGGTATTCCGTTCGGAATATCATAGCTTTCCCGCGACTATTATCGGCCGAAACGGCAAAATCTGGTGCCAGCTTTATTTATGAGAGTCAGTTTGTCTTACCTCTGGCTGTACTGTTACATATGTGTCTACGTTCATGCTGCGTCATTCGGGTTTGTTTTTCGACTGTTTTCGTGCGCTTGTTGTCCGTGCGTGTTTACGGGTTCCCGGCGCCGTGTTTGGCCGGCGAAGTAAACATGCATATCTATACATACGTACATATACATACTAACATACACGCGCGTGCAAACGGACGACAAAGCGTGAATATGGCGTATTGGCTAGCGTGCGCTGGTAAAAAAACGCACACTCACATATAAGCAAATTGATTAATGCATAAATGTGACGCAGTGGCTAGCAAGATAGCAAGCGCTGGTAAAAAAAAAATAATAATAAATAGAATAAAATCAAACACACACACACACTCGCACATCATCGCAAGCTAGCCGCTGACCGCCACATTCACGCTTTATCTATTTGCATGTGTGAGTGCCAGCCTTCATGTGAGTTCCACTTGGACATGTGTATTGGCACCCTCAGGTGAGTAATGCACCCTAACAACTCCCCTAGTGGCACTCCCATCGACAGCGCCAGTGATGAATTATGGTCCGTCTAGAGCTCTCTCTCTCTCTCTCTCTCTCTTTTGCTCTTTTAATCTCGCTCGTCCTTTTCTTATCTCGTTTCCTGGAGGCCATTTTTAAAGGGAAAAGCGATAACAGCTATTATGCTTCGACCATTTACATGGCATATAAGTGCGGTCAAGGATGACGCTTTAATATTTTAACAGCGCATTATTTTAACGATTTCTTAAGCTTTCCCGTAACATAAAAAAGCTCATACCGCATCTGAATAAAAAAAAACTACAATTAAATTAAACGCGAAAAAACAAATAAATCCCCGGTACGTCACGAAAGCAACGCATTCTCCATTTGCTCGAAAACAAATGACGGACATTCCAAGATTAAACCAAACCGTCTCAACGATAAGTGAGCAATTTCTGAAAAGAACTTCAGAGAGAAATAAATACAGCGGCCATGCGACCAACAGCGACAGCAGACAAGGATGCAACAGTCGGCAATTTGCTTTCATCTCCCAACTACTTAGACAAGAGAGAGAATTTAAAAAAAAAAAAAAAAAAAAAAAGAGGAGATATCTCTCATCCCGCCGGACTGAATACCAGTAGCGACGAAATGAATTGGATGTATGAGAAGTCTACTACTATCTATCTGGTCAGGAGAAAGATACAGGGATCGGCCAGCCAGCCAGCCATGGGCCACGTTGTATATGCAACTGTATTTGCTCCTCAGAGAGAGAGAGAGAGAGAGAGAGAGAGAGAGAGAGAGAGAATATCTGAAATATTCAACAGACTAGAGAGTTCTGAAATATTCAATAGAGAGGAATAAATTTTAGGGATAGAATAAATAGACATAAAGTATATAAAGTTGAGAGAGAGAGAGAGAGAGAGAGAGAGAGAGAGAGAGAGAGAGAGAGAGAGAGAGAGAGAGAGAGAGAGAGAGATCTCATACACGTGTATACGATTCGCATAAATTGAAATAAAAAATAATTCAAAATAAAAATAAAACAAAATACAAGAGAAATGGCGAAATACAAATCACAAAGAGAGAGAGAGAGAGAGAAGGAATTGGGGACAATGGACTCAGAAAGGCGTACGGCTATCTTAAAATAAAACTGAACAAAATAAAAACGTAATAGAAATAATATAAAATAAGAGAAAATACGAAATCCAAATCACAAAGAGATTTGTAAACTTAATGCAACATCCATCCAGAAAGATTTGAAATGTTCAATAAAATGGAATGGAGATGTTGGAGATATTATGACGAATATAAAACGGTATATGTGAGAGAGAGAGAGAGAGAGAGAGAGAGAGAGAAGAGAGAGAGATAGAGAGAGAGAGAACAGAAGACCACAGCCAAACGGAGGACGGTTTTCCTCCTCTGTCTGTCTGTCCAAACACGACCAACAACATGAACGGACAGATGCTTTTTCGGGGGGGGGGGGACGTTGGGGGGACCCAGTTGCTACCTACCCCACCCACCCCTCCTCCTCCTCCTCCTCCAGCAGATAGCATCGGGGGCGCTATCAACACGTCTAGTACTATCACAAACAAACAGACGAGAGAGACACATGTGGATTAAAAGGCCAAATGCTTAATGGAGCCGCTGAGATATGCTGCTTTCTTTTGTTTTCCACGGCTGTGTTTAAGAGAGTTCGGGACGAGAGAGGAGGAGGAGGAGGAGGAGGAGGAGGAGGCCACACCGAGAAAACTTGTGGCTTAACGATGAAGATGGCGGTTAGAAGAATAATAGTAATGGTGTGCATTGGATATTTAGGTGATTGTTGGTAGTCACGTATACATATACGTACACTCACACATATCTGTCTATCTATATATATATATATATAATATATATATATATATTATATATATATATATATATATATATAATATATATATATATACATATAATTATGTAATCGCCCTCAATGACCAACCTTGGCCAATAGCGCTTAATAAGAGAGAGACTTGGTCCGCACGAAGCTTTCACGGTATAAAACTGCAAATTATGCGGGACACCGAATGAGGCTTTTGACGATAAATGCGCTAATTGCTCCTCTCTTCTTATTTATCGCCCACCTGATCAAATTTAATGAATATCATAAATTTGATCGGCCAAATTCGTGTATGAAATATGATGACAAATATTACTTAGAAGTGGGTAGTACTAGCTTTGATAAAGTACAGTCACGTACAAAACGTGTGTGCGTTCGTGTAGGGCCTAAAATTGACCACTTAATACTAGGTCCCCAAAAAGATTTTTCAGACTAATATACGTAACCGGGAAAGAGTGTTCAAACTCTGAATATACGTCACTATGGAGAGTGTTAGAACACTGAATATACGTTACTATGAAGAGTGTTAAAATACTGAATATACGTCACTATGAAGTGATAAAACACTAAATATACGTCACTATGAAGAGTGTTAAAACACTGAATATACGTCACTATGAAGAGTGGTAAAACAGTGAATATACGTCACTATGAAGAGTATTAAAACACTGAATATACGTCACTATGAAGAGTGGTAAAACAGTGAATATACGTCACCGAGAAAGTGTTACAATGCTGAATATACGTCACTATGAAGAATGGTTAAACAGTGAATGTCTCGAAGCGAATAAGCGCTGATGACTGCTTGCGAATTATCAGAATCATAACAAATCGACCATTATAATAATTGTCAATGATTTGCTATCATATTCTTGGTTGGAACCACCAAATAAACATATTACACCATGCATGTAACAGTTTCAGTCGGACAATCAGCCTATTGTGGATAAAATAAGACTATTTTTTCGTTAGCCTTATCTTCTACAGGGCATCTGATTTCGACCTGAGATTCTGGAAGCTTGAATTTCAGGTCAGTGGACCCTTTGGTGGACTTGTTCCATACGAACAGGGTTCATCTTCTGAACAAGGTATTCAAATCTTATCAGGCGAACATCATCGCCGTTTAGACCGAGTGGTAGAGTAATATAGGTTTGTCATACGATACAGAAGTAATTATTTTATTTTATTTCATTTTATTCATTTTTTGTTAATCTTTGAATGAGCAAGAAATCAGTAACTTGATGGCCGCCAAATGTGTACCACTGGGTAAATGAGCCAAATTCTGTTGGCCTTGGCGTCCTGCTGGTTGAGTACTGAAGGAAATTGTTCTCTCTCTCTCTCTCTCTCTCTCTCTCTCTCTCTCTCTCTCTCTCTCTCTCTCTCTTTTCCTCCGGTCTAATATCGGGTTATCGGTCGTTTTGACTGATTTCTCTCCCTCCTTTTCAAACATTTTTTTTTTTCATATTCGTCATATCTCTAAGATTTATTCCGTTTTACTGAACATTTCAGAAATTGCTGGACGAATGTTACACGTTTGCATCTCTCTCTCTCTCTCTCTCTCTCTCTCTCTCTCTCTCCTTTTCATACACGTTTTTTATATTCGTCATATCTCTAAGATTTATTCCGCTTTACTGAACATTTCAGAAATTGCTGGACGAATGTTAAACGTTTGCATCTCTCTCTCTCTCTCTCTCTCTCTCTCTCTCTCTCTCTCTCTCTCTCTCTCTCTATTGAGTTATCGGTGCACGAGATGGATTGTGGTGTTTGGTGTGGGTGATGGAATACAGAACCTGTAATAGATGATGAAGGCTTCCCCAATGCCAATACTTCTCTGCCATACACAAACATCTCATGTTGCTGGTGTTGAGGTGATGTTACGATGTTACGCTGATGTTACAGTTTGTGATCAGTCACCTAACATCAACACAATTTAAGAGATAAGGAACTTATCACTTATGATTTTGTAAAGCTTTCATTCTCAGTAGAATTACCTTGACAAGTACAATGGGTTGTTATGATCGATTGTCGACTTAATATTCCGATTACGTGACGTCACTGGAGAAATTATTCTTGTTGTGGTCATCTTTGTTGAAATTGGCAGACCTCATTTTTATTAACATTTATTTATGTTTTAATTTCTACATTAAAGCAGATTATTATTCATTCATTGTTAACTTTATGAGCTCCAAGAGGACATAATATAATCGAATATTTTCTCTCAGGAATAAAGGTTGTTTTTAAGAAGAATATCTATAAATCACTAAGTTCAAATAAAAGTGTCCAAGATCGACGTATGCCCCAAGACCAGCCAGACCAATGTATGCCCATGGCACACGTAAGCTCAAGACCCACATATTCCCATGACCTACGTATGCTCGAGAACGAAATATGCCCAAGGCCCACGTATTCCCAAGACTCACGTATGCCCAGGACCCACGAACGCCCAAGACCAATGTATGCTCAAGACCAACATATGCCCAAGACCCACGAACGCCCAAGACCAATGTATGTCCAAAACCAACATATGTCCAAGACCCACGAACGCCCAAGACCAACGTATGGCCAAGACCAACATTTGCCTAAGACCCACGTGTGGTCAAGACCAGCATATGCCCAAGACTGATGTTTGCCCAAGACCCAAGTATGCCCAGGACCGACGTATGCCTAAGACCAACAAATGCCCTCAACAGGAACCAGCTATTACTGAAGACTTAAGACCCGTTGCCACCTGTAACTTGGCAAAATAAAGAGGTGAACGGCACGGTCTCTAAATCAACCACTTCGTCCTTTGCAACCTGGTTAATTTGCTCTTGATTCGGGTGGCACTTCAAACGTATAACTGAAGCCCCTGGGTAGAAGAATGGATGAAATCCAAGGGAATGGATCCCAGGATATGCAATCCAGGGTGTGGATTCAGGGGAAATCTGAATATTAGATTTATTCCCCCAGTCGATTCAAAAGGCCACCTCCAAAGGCCACCACGAAGGCGACATTTTGTTCAGCGGTTCACGGGTCACTGAAGCGTAATTTCAATTAAGGAAAATAATTAGATACCCTTTGTGCTCAGGCTAATACTCTATAAATGATTCAAGGTAATTGATCAATTAAATAGAGGCGATGACCAAAAACACGTGTCAGCCAAGGTCATTCTCAGACAAAGACGTTTTCATTATTATTATTATTATTATTATTATTATTATTATTATTATTATTATTATTATTTTATTATTATTATTATTATTATACTAATGCCAAACACCCGATGATTAGTTTTATGCATTCTTAGAACTGTCGTCAAACCCCTGAAATACTGGGGGGAGAGAGAGAGAGAGAGAGAGAGAGAGAGAGAGAGAGATTCATTATCATTTCATGAATATTTTTATGCATCTTAGGAATTGTCACCATAATCCTTAACTACTATTCACAGAGAGAGAAGAGAGAGAGAGAGAGAGAGAGAGAGAGAGAGAGAGAGAGAGAGAGAGAGTTGCGAAGCATAATAATAACAAACGCTATTAGCAACCAATAAAAGTCAATGAACTCGAGAGGAATCCATAAATAGACGAACGTGAGGTGATAGACCAGTTGCTAAATTTAAACAGTTGTATTTATACTCCGTCATCCTATGGAGAGAAGTTCATTAACGCTAATTACCTCTAATCTTAATTAAACCGATGCCTACATAACTATGAAATCATTCTCCCCTCTAGAAGCCGATGTAAGAGAAAGCATATCATTTCAAATGCATTAAATGCCACTCTGGCCCCCCTGTAAATCATTAAGAATGAGGGGATAATAACGTAATTAATAATAATAATAATAATGATGATGATAATAATAATAATAATAATATCTGATATCTGCTTTAGTCAATAGCCCCTTTGGGATTGTTCCATAAGGATAGGGTTCATCTTCTGAATAATAATAATAATAATAATAATCAATAATAATAAATAATAATAATAATAATAATAATAATAATATAATAATAATAATAATGATGATGATGATTTAAAAATATTTTTCATAAATTCCGTAATATTTTTCAGGATCAGTAATAATAATAATAATTAATAATAATAATAATAATAAAATAATAATAATAAGAAGAAGAAGAAGAAGAAGAAGAAGAAGAAGAAGAAGAAGAATAGGAATATATATTTTTAAAATTGTGTAACATTTTTAAAGGACTCCTCGGCATCCTGGACCTTGTAGGAAATGGCTGGAAACTTGAGGACTCGGGGTCCTACCGAACAATTTCCTCTCCATCTTAACAGTAACCTTTCCTGCCGTTAAATTCCTAGCTGACATTTCACTGTGTGTTACAGTGACCTGACCTTCTTTCTTTTAGTTCCAGGAAACCATAACTAAGTTGATATTATGCCTGTGTTAGATGGGGTTCATGAATAAAATGAGTGTGTCCATCCCAAACATACACACTTATACAGACACACACATAAACATACACATGTATACACACGGACACCTACACATACACACACAAACAGAAGGCCGTACAGTATTAGCTTTACTCGTTCAAATCAATACACTATCACTACCTATACAAAGTAATTAACCTACACTGTAATCTTATTTCACTGCAGAAAAACTAGGCTAAATCTAATAGTTATATCTATATACGCATTCTACAGGGTGTCCATAAAGTCCCAGTACCATTACAAGTAATAAATACTTGTAATGGAACAAAGAATTTTAATTGTGAAGAAATAACTTGTTATCTACATATTTCTAAAAGAACATTAAGCTAGAACTTATTAACTTATTGATGCCACTAGCTCTAATTTATATATATATATATATATATATACATATATATATATATATATATATATATATATATATATATATATATCATATATATATATATATATATATATATATATATATATATATATATATATCCTAGTCTGGGGAAAAGGACCATTTATTGAACCCATAGTTAATTACTGACATGAAATTCACTTAGCTTGTATGTTATCAGAATATTATTCTCAAAGATCTACCACGTAATCTGCCACCAACTATCTTAACATAGGCAAATAAACAACGGCTCAGTTATAAATAGCCTTTGTGAGGTTCGTGGTCCGCTTGTTCTTAATTAGGATCTACTTATATTCTTTATGAAAAAATTATTCTTTACAAGGCTGTACAAATCAATTAACAGACACTGATGACGAAATAAAAAGTAGATCATTTTTTTAAAATATAAAGGGGTACTTACATTTTTATGGGGAATAATATATACTTGGAGGTGTGATAGGAGGGAGGAGGTTGGGGAGTGGGGGTGGTGGACTGGGGGGGTGGGGGGTGGGGGGGGTGGGGGGGGGTTGGGGGGGGGGGGGGGGTTGCGCTCGAAAGCTATCCCTCGTCACTCTGTCTCATACAAGTTAAACAGCCATGGAGACATAACACAACCCTGGGGGCTGGACACCTTCACTGCCAGACTCCCTTTTGCTCTCTCTCTCTCTCTCTCTCTCTCCTCTCTCTCTCTCTCTCTTCCACTGGTCTCCAATCTTTTCCCATCCTTCCCGCCCCTTCACTGTCAGACTCTCTCTGTCTCTGTCTCTGTCTCTCTCCCCCCTCCCCGCAGATCCCCATTCCCTTTCTTTCCCCTCGTTCCCGTCCCCTTCATTGCCAGTCTCTCTCTCTCTCTCTCTCACTTCCCCTCCTATTCCTATTTATCCCCAATAGTTCCAAAACCCCTTCACTGCCAGACACTCTGTCTCTCTCTCTCTCTCTCTACTTTCTCTCTCTCTCTCTCTCTCTCTACTAAACACAATCATTCTCCCTCCCTCCCCCCCCGCAACCCCCACAGAGCCAACCCACCTTCGAAGAGTTTATTTACCTTTGCGTTCCGAGGGAAACATTTCTATGAACATCCTACGAAAGGCACAAACAAACTCAAGAGTCCTGCAGTTCAGTAAATCATAGGAACATAAACCCTACCGCAGATTAGAGGGGGAAGGGGAAGGGGAAGGGGCAGGGGGTTGTGTGGGAGTTGGGTAGGGGGTTACATACAGCGAGGCCTTTAAAAAAATGGAGGAGAGGAAACCTTGGAGGAACCTCCCAAGGTGAATGTATAGTCGTGGGGGGAGGAGGAGGAGGGGGATTGTGGAAGGGGAACGGGAAGGGGCAAGATATTGTGTGGGACTGGGAAATGGGCAGGAGGGGGAGGTATGGGGTTTAATTCGGCAAGGCCCTCCTCAGAAAGAAGCAGGGGATAGAGGGACCTTGGAGGAACCTAAGAAGAACTCAGGTCGGCGCCCTTTCTTCAGGAGCTCACTCTCTCTCTCTCTCTCTCTCTCTCTCTCTCTCTCTCGGAAGGGCTTTGCCGACCGCGGTGGAAGAGCCGCTTGATACGCAAACAAACAAACAAATAAACAAACCCCCGCGTCCTCTAAGTGGCTGATCAAACAAACCACCTAATTAGCCCCCTCCCGATGACATTTTTATGAAGCTGCGAAGAGAAGAAGGAGCTGCAGAAACAAGAAGAGAAGAAGAAGAAGAAGAAAAAGAAGAAGACATAGGAGAGACCAGGAGTTTGGGTAAGCTGCCCTTTCTAGATGCCACGGATATATGCCCATAAGCCTCCCACGCCCACGATGCGTACGAGGGAGGCAGTAGAAAAGCACTACATAAATCTTAGGTAGGTAGGTAGGTAGAGATTATACCTTGGGTGGGTAGGTAGGTAGGTATAGTATATAGCTTGGGTAGGAAGGTAGGTAGGTATATATACATTGGGTAGGAAGGTAGGTAGGTATATATATCTTGGGTGGGTGGGTAGGTAGATACATATATAACTTGGGTAGGTAGGTAGGTAGATATAAATACCTTGGGTAGGTAGGTAGGTATATATTACCTTGGGTAGGAAGATATGTAGGTATATATAACTCGGTTGGGTAGGTAGGCAGATATAAATACCTTGGGTAGGTAGGTAGGTAGGTATAGAATATAGCTTGGGTATGAAGGTAGGTATATATACCTTGGATAGGAAGGTCTTGGTGTAGCAAGGTAGTTAAGGTAGGTATATATAACTTGGGTAGGAAGGTAGATAGGTAGGTATATATACCTTGGGTAGGTAGATAGGTATAGTATATAGCTTGGGTGAGTAGGAAGGCATATATACCTTGGGTAGGAAGGTAGGTGGGTATATATATATATATACCTTGGGTTGGTGGGTAGGTATAGGTAGCTCGCTCGTCAGTAAAGCCAGCTTTTATCTGAATATTCATCCTGGATCAACGGTAGAGCTCACCCAGTCACAAATGCTACGGAGCCATTTGTAACAGATGCATCTGCAACGCAGATCAACGCTCGTACTACTACTATTACTATCACCACTACCACTACTACAACTATTACTATATATACTACTACTACAGAATAGATTGGCACCACCTCTACCATAACTACTATTGTTATGATAATAGCAATCATAACAATAAGTCATTAGCCGACGAACATTCACGTTGAAATTGACGGCAGAAGAAAAAGGCTCTTCAAGTCAAATTGGTTCCTACTTGCTTCCTTTCTCTACAGGTGAACAATTTACCAATTTTCACCAATTACTTACCTTACCAGACGGCCCCTGCTATAGTTTTCAGAGTGCCTTTGTGAAATATATCTTGAAATTATCTATCCGTGAAAACTGTATGCATGATGAAGAGGGTAACTGATTTAAATCACGGGGTCATTGCCTCGTATCAGGTGTTTTGCTTATGACTAATCTTATTATCGATAGAGATTCGTGAATAACTCCAGCTAATATTTTTTTATAATCAGGAGAAATGTAATCAAACTTAATTTAATAAAATAAATAGCTCACCGACTAACTTTGAAGTGATTCGGCTCTGTTAAATGCATACAAATCAATGATGTAATCGGTATGAATATCAATACAAATGAATATTCTACGATGTATACATGCTATGAAGTACCCATCATTAATTCTTCGTTTGTCATACTAAATAAACACTGGGTGAGAAGGCGACCACACATGAAGGCCTATTGTTCTTGTCATTTCATTGCTTCTCCATAAGTCATTACGCATGGAATTCATTCCTGTGCGTTGAAGAATTACATAGACACAAAATCTTGCGTAAAATTCTTCCTTACTGAAAAAAAGAAAATATGTATACTTTATAGAGGTGTTCCACAAAACCAAGAATTGCCACTTTCCTATTCGTATTTTATCTGTTAACGTGAGTAAGGCATCTGGTTCTTAATCAACTGTTGGGAGAGCATCTGGATTGTGGAGTATCTTAGATTTTCACTAATTGTTCTCCTCTCTCTCTCTCTCTCTCTCTCTCTCTCTCTCTCTCTCTCTCTCTCTCTCTCTTAACTCCAGCCGAGCCAGACAACATTTACGAATTGAGTGTGCTCCCTCTGAGTCACAGAAAAATTAGCAATATACACACACACACATATATATATAATATACATATATATACATACATATATATATATATATATATATATATTAAATTAATTTTACTGTACAGCAGTATAATATGAAGATAAAAGGCCCATAAAACACTAGGAAGTGCTCGAAATATATGGTTGCAAACGTTAAAATAGTGTTTTATTGGAGTTTTATCTTCATTGTTTATAAAATTTTTATATAAATTATACCGATATTACATATATATATATATATATATATATATATATATATATATATATATATATATATATATATATTATATAATATCGGTATAACTTATATAAAAATATTTTTGAATGAATGAACTAGGAACGTCAAGTAGGATTTTCCAACACGAAGTCCATTGTCAAATTTCTAATTTAATGAAAAGAGAGACATTAAAATCCACTTTGCTTAGTCTGAGAAGAAATATCAGAGACCCTATAAACACAATCAACAACAACAACAACAACGAGAAGGAAGGCCCTGCCAACGGCCGGTTACCATAGAAACGGAGGGTGTCGGATCTCGTCAGGCCCAGGGGTTGGGGGGTTGCCGAGGGCATGGGCATGGGCATGAACGCCCTGTCAAAGCTGAAAAACGCGACCGGCCAATCGTCGGCCAGCTAGCTCGCCGCCAGCTATCGCTGATTGGTCAGCGGATCGGAGGAGACCCTACTGGATATATCTACAACGGGGGAAGGGGGAGGTATTGGGGGAGTATCTGGGGGGAGGGGGGGAGGAGGGGAGGGTATCGTCTCAACTAGGACCTACTTACGAAATTTTTGTTTGTTGCCTTACGCACATACACAACTCGGTCGTGAAATGAGAGCGTCAACGACGATTATGTTATGCTTTTTAACAGGCGCCTGGTATTTCTGGTCACGCTGTCAAAATACCACCGCCGAAGGGCATGTTCGGGTAAAGATTCCTCAGCAGATGGCGAGCTAGTGACGTTTTAACTGCCGTCGAGCAAAACTGATAAAATAAGTATTATTGACATACTGGAAATGAATATCTTCACTAAATAGTATATGTCATTTTAGAGGTGTTTTGGATAATATTCCTCAGCAGATGGCGAGTGACATTTTAACAAACAACATTCATCGATGTAGAGCGGGAATAATAATAATAATAATAATAATAATAATAATAATCAAATAGACCAGACATGACGTTGATTGACAAAATCAAGAAGAAAGTATCACTCATTGATGTCGCAATACCATGGGACACCAGAGTTGAAGAGAAAGAAAGGGAAAAAATGGATAAGTGTCAAGACCTGAAAAAATAGAAATAAGAAGGATATGGGATATGCCAGTGGAAATCGTACCCATAATCATAGGAGCACTAGGCACGATCCCAAGATCCCTGAAAAGGAATCTGGAAAAACTAGAGGCTGAAGTAGCTCCAGGATCATGCAGAAGAGTGTGATCCTAGAAACGGCGCACATAGTAAGAAAAGTGATGGACTCCTAAGGAGGCAGGATGCAACCAGAAACCCCACACTATAAATACCACCCAGTCGAATTGGAGGACTGTGATAAAGCAAAAAAAATAAATAAATAAGAATAATAATGGAGAAACTGATCCACATCTATATATGGGTACATATATTTAAAACTAATCATTTGTAATGATATGTTCTTATAACTGTGTATTTATTTATATATATATCTTAAGACGTGCTATTATGGGAATTTGCTTAATAATATAATAATAATAATAATAATAATAATAATAATAATAATAATAATAATAATAAAATAATATAATTCGGAAAATAAAGAAGAATCTCTACAAGTGTAACGCTGCTGAAGTAGCCATTACTTTTCTTAAAGTATGATTGAGAGAGGGTCTGCTTCCTAAGTATAATAATAATAATAATAATAATAATAATAATAATAATAATAATAATAATAATAATAATAATATTGAAATAAGAGTAAAAATAAGAAAAACTATAACAATGATAAAAAACAGTATAGCGTATCATAAATAATCCACGTAATAGTGGTATATACACCATTTCAGAGTATATGATTTAATTCCCCGGCGTTTGTTTGCTTGTTTGTGTTCCGCACAAAACAAATGCGAATCAACATTTCTCTTTAAGCCTTCTTAGCTACGAGACGGTTGGTTTGCATTTGTTTTGTGTGAAACGCAAACAAACAAACAAACAAACAAACGCCTGGGATATTATTATTATTATTATTATTATTATTATTATTATTATTAATACCCACGGGTATTAATCAAGTGGCAAACATATATTGCCCGGTGCCAAGCATTCATACCCAGTGAAAGTCATATAGGGCGTGGGCGATCACAGCCAGGGTCGGTAGGTCTCTCTCTCTCTCTCTCTCTCTCTCTCTCTCTCTCTCTCTCTCTCTCCTTGTGATTTGCATTTTGTTATTTATATGTTTTTCTCTTTCATTTAACTTTCTTTTTTTTTTTAACTGATATGAGCCATGTGCATGTACGTGTGTTGTCCCCACGTCTGTCTGTCAGTCTCTCTCTCTCTCTCTCTCTCTCTCTCTCAATTTCATTTCATTTCATTTCATTTCATTCTGTTTGGTTTTTAATTCATGTGAGCGATACACACGTATGTGTGTTGTCCACGGTTCTCTCTCTCTCTCTCTCTCTCTCTCTCTCTCTCTCTCTCATTTATTTAATTCTGTTTCGTTGTAATTTAAGTGAGCGATATACGCGTATGTGTGTTGTCCACGTCTCTCTCTCTCTCTCTCTCTCTCTCTCTCTCTCTCTCTCTTTCCCTGGCCCGAACCCAACGTTTGGCCACGGAAATGCCCCTCCCCCCTCCCCCTCCCCCTCCCCCTCCCCTCCTTTCCTCACTACCTCACTTGTGAAAAGAATCTCGCCAGGTATTCACAATAAACGAGCTGGGATCAAGGGACTCCCTGTAGCCACCTACTCCTGCTTTAGCAGCCCCTACATAGCTAAAACACTTATAGCTCTGGCAACAGTAGTAGCAGAAACAGCAGCAGAAAGACAGCTGGAGAAAAAACTGCAGAAGCGGTAGCATAAAAAAAACCGCAGCAAAAGCAGCGGAAAAAGCGGCTGATAGACAGTAGGAGAAAAACAGCAGAAGGGGCAGCATGAAAAATTGGCAGAAACAGAAGCAGGAAAAAGCAGCGGAAACAGCGGTAGAATGACAGTAAGAGAAAAACAGCAGAAGTGGCAACATATAAAAAAGGAGGAAACAGCAGCAGAAAGACAGCAGGAGAAACACAGCAGAAGCGGCAACATTAAAAATAAAAACAGCAGAAACAGCAGCAGGAATAAACAGCGGAAACGGCAACATGAAAAACAGCAGAAACAACAGCAACAGAGAAAACAGCAGCAGGAAAAAAAACAGCGGAAACAGCAGCTGAAACAACACAACAGAAAAAACAGCAGCAGGGAAAAAAACAGCGGAAACAGCATCAGCATAAACGGCATAAAAGGCAGCAGAAAAAAACAGCGGAAACGGCAACAGAAAAAACAGCACTGGGAAAAAGCAGCGGAAACAGCATCAACAAAAACAGCAGAGACAACAACAGAAAAACAGCAGAAACAGCAGCAGAAAAAAACAGCAAAAAAACAGCAGCTGCAAAACGGCATAAACAGCAGAAAAAAACAGCGGAAAACAGCAGCAGAGAAAAACAGCAACCAGAAGAAGTTGATGTCTCTTCTCCTCCTCCTCCTCCTCCCTAACCTGAGAGAAAAAGGTGTGAGACGCGAGATAAGCAGAGATAGATCTCATATGTACTCTGACATCTATTGGCTGCTGGGGTCGTCCATCAACTGAGGTCATTCTCGTCCTGCTCCGCTGACATCAACATAATTGATAACTATGCTATATGGGGGGGACGTTGCTCTTTGTCAATTCGCGGTCGCTATTATGGAGGTAATATTCAGTTCCTTCAGACAAGTATGTTTTTCAATGCACGCATGATCTCGGGCGCACCTGGACACACATGCACGCACACACACACACACACACACACACACACATATATATATATATATAGATATATATAGACATATATATCTATATATATATATTGTCAAATACACCATGACATTCTTCTTCATACTCAGTGGACAAAAGTCACTGTGCATCGCTGTTTCCCTACCAGGCAGCAGTTCGAGCCCCACTGTTGACGGACACTTATCAATAATTATAAAGTCACCTTGGGTGTAAGGTATTCCAGAGGTACAGTGAAGTGGATATCAAACGTATATATACATATAAACAAATTATATACGTTTTAGTCTTGAAATAAACAATGCAAAACAATTACGATGCATGATAGCAAAGCTTGACATTTTTCTTTATGATCTGCTTTTAAAACTTCTAAAGAACATCCCTTGATTACAAAGATCTGTCAGAATTTATTAGTCTTTTCTTTATAGAAGTCTAATTCTGACGAAGACTACCATCTTATTTTTCACAACTATTACAGTGTTTAACGCTTTTTGTTGGCATTGGTGATATTTCTTGTGAGGGTATGTTCAAATATTTGATATGAGAATGAAATATGACCATAAAACCATAAAATATGATCATAAAAAAACCTTAAAATGTTTTTAAAAATAACCTTAAAATTCCTTTAAAAATAACTTTAAAATGCTTTTAAAAATAACCTTAAAATTCCTTTAAAAATGACTTTAAAATCGCTTTCAAAATAACCTAAAAATCCCTTTAAATTAAGCTTAAAATTCCTTTAAAAATAACCTTAAGATTCCTTTAAAAATAACGTTAAAGTCACTTTAGAAATAACCTAAAAGTTCCTTTAAATTAACCTTAAACCCTTTTAAAAGTAAAATTAAAATTCTTTTTAAATAACTTTAAAATCACTTTAAAAATAACCTTAAAATACCTTTAAAAACGACGTTCAAATCCCTTTAAAAACCTGTAAATCATTTTCAAAATAACCTTAAACACCCTTTTAAAAATAACCTTAAACCCCCTTTAAAAATAATCTTAAAATCCCTTTAAAATAATTTTAAAATTTCCTTAAAAATAACTTTATAATTCATTAAAAAAACTTAAACTCCCTTTAAAAATAGTCTACCATCTGGTTGTACTCTAAACCAACCCACGAACTTTTGGATAACGTTGCAAAACGCCGCGGACGTGCACGGCAAACATACCCATATGAGGTCATGGGCACGCAGGAAAGTCACCCGAGCCTTAGCAACACTGGTTGCCCAAGACCACCTGACCAACCAGAGCCCAGCATTAGCAACATGACCAGAGGGCGTGACATTCTATCTGACCGGCCAGTGTTTTGTGGCTTGACCCACTACTGAACGTATTAGCCCTACGGGTAACTCCATATAGAGAAATCGGTTCTTATTCTGTTGAAAAGATGGCTGCTTGCAATCCAGGCTTACGTCAAGCGGAGTGAAATGTTGTACAAGTTGTTTTTTTATTTGTTGTGAGTGTTGTTGTCATGTCTTTGAGTTAGGCAACAACAACAAAAGACTGACGAAGAGGATATATTAAACAGAAAAGATGGATAAATAAATTGTTTTAGACTTGATGTGACTGTTATTATATCTTTGAGTTAGGAAACAACAATGAAAAAAACTGAAGAAAAGGATATATTAACCAAAAACGATGGATAAATAAATTTTAGTACAGATTCGGTGTGACTGTTGTTATATCTTTGAGTTAGGAAACAAAACAAAAAAATTAATTAATAAATTGTTGTACAGACTCGGTGTCGGTGTGACTGCTGTTATATCTTTGAGTTAGGATACAACGATAAAATATTGACAAAAAAGGTAAATTAACCTCCCCCCCCACCCAAAAAAAAAAAAAAAAAAAAAAAAAAGTAAATACATAAATTGTCGCATAGATTCTATGACAGTTGCTGTCAAGAGATTTAAAAAAAAAAAAAACAATAAATGGTAGACAGAAAAAAAAGTAAATGTACCAAAAAAAAGTAACAGAATAAATTGTTGCACAGACTCGGTATGATTGTTGTCAAATCTCTGAATTGGAAAACAACAATAAAAGATAACGAAAAGGATAATTAGCCGAGAAGGTAAATATAAATAAATAATTGGACTGAATCAGTATCTTCGTCGTAGGTGTCCGGTTAAGAAGGATAAAGTTGCAGACGTCAAGAAATTCAGCACTTAAAATTACTAAAAATAAACATAGGTGTTGGTGCTGTTCAGTCAGTGTATACCAGTAAATGAATCTGGATCAGCAACTGCAGTCTATATACAATCATAGAGCTGATTTTTCCTTCTTCTTCTTCTTCTTCGTCTTTTTCTTCTTCTTCGTCTTCTTGCTCTTCTTCTTCGTCTTCTTCGTCGTCTTCTTTATCTTCGTCTTCGTCTTCTTCTTCTTCTTCTTCTTCGTCTTCGTCTTCGTCTTCTTCTTCTTCTTCTTCTTCTTCTTCTTCTTCTTCGTCTTCTTCTTCTCGTCTTCGTCTTCTCCGTCTTCACGCTATCATAAAGCTGATTTTTCCTTCTTCTTCTCCTTCTTCTTCTTCTTTTCAAGGGTGGAATAACAGCTCATCCACCTGACATGATTACATGACCAACGGTTTCGAAACGAAGGAAAAGAGTAACATCATTTCCTGTCGCAATTATATACTCCGGCGATCAGCGACGAGCATCAGCCAGGAAAATGACCAATGCAGATGATACTCTTCAACGCACCGGGCAACCGCAATGTCTAATGACGACCAGCTTGC
This sequence comes from Macrobrachium nipponense, assembly GCF_015104395.2. Taxonomy (NCBI): domain Eukaryota; kingdom Metazoa; phylum Arthropoda; class Malacostraca; order Decapoda; family Palaemonidae; genus Macrobrachium; species Macrobrachium nipponense. The sequence goes on along the minus strand of NC_087203.1, from coordinate 114,451,052 downwards.
AAAATTGAAATGTCGGAAGGAAAACTAGGGAACAAATTGCATCCTTTCACACTCTAATAGATGTAAATATACTGGCTTGAACGAGCGTCTTCTTAGAATACCCAGAAACTTTATAACATTCGATGTAACACTATAAACTGTGTACCTTAGCCTACGTCAGGTATCTCAATTATAAAGTAAATATATGCAATATCACACCCTGATATTGCGTTCTGTTTTTTAGTGTTAGTTTACATTTAGCAGTGGGGTAGAATCATATGCATAAGCAACAAGCTTGTTTTCATGCTCAAACCACATATTCTGCATATATAACAAACAGCAGCTGGCGAAAAGACTACCCTAAGGTACCCCAGTAACTTAAATATTGGTGGGCCAGAAACACGACCCTGAGGAACCCCAATGCCTTAAATATTGGTGGGCCAGAAACACAATGGTGAGGAACCCCCAAGAACGTATGTAGTGTTGGGCCAGAAACACTAACCAGAGGAACCCCAATACCTTATATTGTTGGGCCAGAAACAAGACCCTGAGGAACACCAATACCTCAAATATTGGTGGGCCAGAAACACTACCCTGAGGAACCCCAAGAACTTATGTATTGGTGGGCCAGAAATACGACCCTGAGGAACCCCAATGCCTTAAATATTGGTGGGCCAGAAACACTACCCTGAGGAACTCCAAAAACTTAAAATAGTGGTGGGCCAGAAACACCACCCTGAGGAACACTAATACGTTAAATATTGATGGGCCAGAAACACTACCCTGAGGAACTCCAAAAACTTAAATAGTGGTGGGCCAGAAACACCACCCTGGGGAACCCCAAGAACTTAAAATAGTGGTGGACCGATAACACTACCCTGAGGAACAACAGCGTTGACTGTTAGCTGATGTGAATAAATCGTTTATTAACATGTTAGCTATTTATGCACGATTTTAGGTACACAATTTTCTTACTTTATTCTCGTGTTGTAATGCAGCCCTGATCACTTATAAAATTAAAGCAAATTTTACAAGATATATTTACTAATCTACTTATTTTCCTGGATTTTAAACCCCCTTCTTTCTATAAAGCTGTAAAGCAGCAATTCAGAAAAAAAAACTTTCTATAAAGCAGCAATCGCCTCGTAGAGAATAACAATATCCATTCCCATGCTATACTGAAAACAAACAAGTGCATTTTCGAAGAAAACGAAAACGCCATTTCAACACATAAACTGTCGAGTCGGAAAATAAACAAAAATGACAGATATAAATAAACCGTAAATCATTAGATCCAGACTCAAACATCGTTCGATCTCTCAATTTGAATACCCAAAGCATATTCTCCGCCCTAAACCCAATTTAAATATCGATGTATTCACCCATAGCTCACCTCGAATAGCGGTTGGGCCTTTCTACAGAGTTAAAAAAAAAGTAAAATAAAAAACCAGAAGAAAAATAAAGGGCATTAGTGGAGAAGAAGGTAAATGAAATAGAAGAAAATTCATATGAAGGCTGACAGAATGCGTTTAAGTTTACGTTAAAATGAATCGTTAACAGAGCAATTAATACCAGTTTCCTTTGTATAGTGATGGATAGAGCGGTTGGAACAGTAGCGTCAAAAGCAGTAGCATTGAAAGTCAGTCGCAAAACAGGAAAAGTAGCAGCAGCATCAGCCACAGCAGAGTAATAATGTAGAAAAGTAACAGCATAAGCCGTCGCCACATCTGAGTAATACCTAAATAGAATGATTAATATTGCAAGAAACTCTTTATCCACTACGAAGTGAAAGCGGGCATTATCTTTTATACGTATAATCATCACAACGTGAATCTGATTGCCGTATCACACTAAACAAATTCATGCTGTGGGAATTCAAAAAAATAATAGCAGTAAATATCTTCAGTTGGCTTTGATGGAAAGCTATCACTAAATAGTTATAAACCCGTTGAAAGAGTAGTAGATATTTTCAGTCGCATACCAATAGATAAATAAATAAATAAATAAATAAATAAATAAATAAATAAAAAACAGCCACCAAAACATTCAATACAGCCAACGATAGCAGGAGCTAACAGAAATGGAAGTCACGCCCGGAGCGATGTGGAACGCTAGAACGCTATATATACCGTAACCTATTGAACTAACCCCCTACTCCTCCCCCCACCTCCCACCAAAGTCTATTACAGCCACCCTTAGTCATCTTTTCATAGAGACCCCAACGCGATTCTTGGAAAGGAGAACCTCTGATTATGTAGTGTTATTCCCCCGGTAATTAAGAAAGAAGAAGCACTGAGGGGTTCAGGAAGGGGGGAAGGGGAGGAGAAGGGTTCAGGAAGGGGAGAAAGGGAGGAGAAGGGTTCACGAAGGGGAGGAGAGGTTCAAGAAGGGGAAGAGATGAGTTCAGGATAGGGAGAAGGTGGGTTCAGGAAGGGGAGGAGGAAAGGGGTTCAGGAAGAAGGGGAGAAGGGTTCAAGAAGGGGGAGGAGAGGGGTTCAGGAAGGACAGGAGAGGGGTTCAAGAAGGGAATGAGATAGGTTCAAGAAGGGGTAGAGAGGGGTTCAGGATTGGGAGGAGAAGAGTTCAAGAAGAGGCAGAGAGCATCACAGCTCTCTCTCTCTCTCTCTCTCTCTCTCTCTCTCTCTCTCTCTCTCTCAACGAAATTTAATTGATAAAGTCCTCTGTGTGACTTCTATTATTTTTTTCATAAACATGATAAACAGTCGAACCAATTAGTTCATTTCTATCAGTTTATAATATGACAAATGATTTTATGTCAAGGCGAGTATCCCCTCTCTCTCTCTCTCTCTCTCTCTCTCTCTCTCTCTCTCTCTCTCTCTCTCTAGACTGATGAAGTTCTTTGCGTGACTTCTATAAAAAAAAATAGCCGAATGTATTGATATAAACCTTTTGGTTTGTAATCCGAAAATGGTTTAACATCAGCGCTCTCTCTCTCTCTCTCTCTCTCTCTCTCTCTCTCTCTCTCTCTCCCAGGAAAAGCCATCGCATTTCGAGGTAACTGTAGGTAAATTTCGAGGAATCACAGTGACCAACTTTTTTCTTTTTATCCTTTTTTTTCTGTTCTTCTCCTTAACACTTGTCCATTGTAGCAGAAACCTCTATTGTCGTGAGATGTTCAGAGAAGTTTATTCCCCTTCTTAAGGAACACCAAAAAATAGCCACAGGTTACTACTTCTCAAGAGCTACTCGAGCCAGCGTGATTTGCAGTTTCCAGACTTTGTTCCAGACATTCCAGGGGAAGACTGGACTTACACACGAGGAGCGTGAAATTCAATTATTGATTTCCTTTTTGTCTCGAAAAGCGAATAGGAGAACAGTGATTGCAAGCTAATGCAAAAAAAAAAAAAAATAAATAAATAAATAAATAATAATAATAAAGGACTATGCTGATATGACCGCTATCGATCCAATGATTAACAGAGTGGGAACATGCAGAGCAGAGGGAAATAAATACGTAAATATAAGAATAAATGAAAAATAAGTAACAAAATAAACAAATGAAGAAATAAAAACATAAACGATGAACCAACAAAAGCAAAATATTGTGAAGACGAGAATAGATGAAGGAAAATAAATAAATATACTTCTTTTACATAATGCAAGCACTATCTACATGATTATGAGGCGGAAATTAGCATACTGAGAGAGAGAGAGAGAGAGAGAGAGAGAGAGAGAGAGAGAGAGAGAGAGCAGATTTAGCGGGTGTGCGAGGCAATATTAGCGAATTGCGTTTTTCCTTCGTTTCATTCGCAAACAGAATCAACTGGTTTGCATATAATGTAAACGATAAGCCGTGTAAACAGCTGCTTAGACAAGAATAATAAGTATATTGGAAAAATCACGTACACATATTTACACTTAGGGAACATATAAAAATAAGCGAAAGACATAAATTTGTTTCCGGAAAGAAAAAAAAAGAATAAATAAAATGTCATCAAAAATATTCTTCCATTTATCGAAATACATTTGTTTAACAGTAAGCTTTTAAAAGCAGCGACCTTTAGTTCTCTTTAAAAAGTAACACACAATAATTACTAAACTTAACAGTTCCCCCAAAACATGCTCCCATCTGAACCTGGGAAAGATAATGAATACTCATCCCAACTAATAGACGATGCAAGATCGTAACTGGCCGTTATAATAATGCTAAAATAATTGCCAATGAATGTAAGGTTGAAACTGGTCATTTGCATTTAGAAATGATAACAACAACTTTCTTTTTAACCTCGAACTTTGCGACGCAGGAACTACAAAGCAAGCATGGCGAGCAAGAAGTGTAAAATCAGTCTTAATCATCATAACTGGTATGAATGGAATCATAACTGTCAGAAGACCTTCTCTTAACAAATTTGATCAAGCAATCTCCCACAACTCAAGAGCTTGTTTATTGCTTTTTCTGTCCCAGATCTCTTTTCCCGTCACTTATCTTTCATAATCTATGGTATCACACTTTTCCTGTCACAGCAATACTACAGCGTGCAATGTAAGTAGTACAAAAGTGTTAAGCCACATCTCAGTATCTCCCAATCCTTTCCTCATCAGTTCCACATGACAGCAAGGGGTTAAATGCCTCTCTCTCTCTCCTCTTCGTCGTAAGTGTCACTGTTATCTCCAACCTCGGAATCGCAGCGAGAATGAAAGCAGTCAGCAGAGAGTATTATATAACCATCGTGACAGACGATATAATTAATGACTACAGCAGCGGTCATCAAACATGCAGTAATAATTATAATTATTCTGGCCCCCAATCGTAAATCTGGCTGCACACGGGAATGACAAGTCCCCAACAACAATCACTACCAAGCACGGAGTAGAGAGAGAGAGAGAGAGAGAGAGAGAGAGAGAGAGAGAGAGAGAGAGAGAGAGAGAGAGAGAGGATGTCCAAAGACATCCTGAAGGGCAAAGATGACCAACGGTGCCGCGAATTAGGAGGGCGGTTCAAAACCCCCTTTTTCCTTGAGGTCTATTCCAAGGGCAGTTGGTCATATATATATATATGAAGAAAAAGGTCGAAATGGAGGTCAACAAAGGTCAACAAAGGATCTAAGCAAAACTCTCAGGCAGCTGCTTGTGTATACTCACCCTTGGCTGCTTGATCCTTCTGATCTGGTAGTGAGAGAAACCCATATTAGTGATTGTGACACACTATCGGGGATACGAACAAGCACATCATCATCATCCACATTATTCAAAAATGAAAAAAAAAAATGCATGCATATTAGAGCTAATAAAATTAATATATTTTTTTTCAATTACGCAAAAAATTCTACTGATCCGTACAGGAAACCAAAACGCCCACAGACATAAAATAATCAAATATTTGACATTAGCTGGGGATATTGAAGCTTTTTTTTATATAGACAATGAACGAATGGAAAAATTACAACTAAGAGCTAAATGTCTTACATATCATGCAAAACTAGTTCACTTAAAAAAAAAAAGGTTTAATGATTTTTTTCTAAATAAATTCAAAATGCGAACATACACAAACTATATATACTTTTATCAATTTCATCAAAATCCGCCATCACTAAGGAAAAGTTCAATTCTTCAGTTTTTCTTTTTTTTAATTCTCATCATAAACCACATTTTTATATTGGATTTTATCATTTTGCAGGAAAGTACCCTATGGCCCAGTGGTTATTTTACCAGAATGGTTATGATCACTATGGAAAAGTTCATTTTTTCAGATTTTTTTTTTAATTCTCATCTTAAAACACATTTTTACATCTGATTTTATCAAACTGGGCAGGAAAATGCCCCATGGTCCCCTGGTTATTTTTCCATAATGGTTATGACAAACATGGTTTCATGGTCACAAGGCCGCAAAAATCAGCTATGAATATTCCTTTGAAGACAAAGATTTCAGAGAGAATTGTGCCCCGTGGGGCCCATGGTTATTTAACCAAAATGATCAAGAAATACTAGCCGCCAAGGTCACAAGGTCACAAAAATCGGATGTGAATACCTCAGTAAGTATTAAAATCTCAAAGGGCATATCAGTAATATCAATTTCCAGTAATTATAATACCACCTCATTATATAGGGGTATACCTACCTCATCTCTAATGTCAATTAATATAGCGTTTATGTAAATACTAAGTACATACATTATTAAAAAGCATGATAATACCAGAAGCGGCGTTGTCCATCCCTACTCAAATAAAAAAAGTATAAAAAATATGGTTTAATACAGAACATTTTTCAAAATTGGCAAAATTGTCAGAACTGAAAAGTACCTCAGATGACAAACAACAAATTTTACGGGATAAAAAAAAATAAATATAAATTGTATTAATACCGAACAATTTTCAAAATTCGCAAAATCGTCAGAACTGAAAAGTACCTCAGATGACGAACAACAAATTTTACGGGATCAAAAAAAAAAAAAAAAGTATTAATATGGAACATTTTTCAAAATTCGCAAAATCCTCAGAACTGAAAAGTACCTCAGATGACGAACGACAAATTTTACGGGATCATTTCTAACGGCTTCAGTAATCTCTGGCGTTGCGAAAGCATCTTCGTCACTTTTAGAAATATATCCAGCATTGCTTAGACATTTCCCATTTCATGGGGTGACTTTGTAGAAATACGAGACAAGTTCTTTTATTCCTCATACCGTTGGACTGTGCAACAGCCTCTCAGAAGGTGTCGTGCAATTGGTGGAACAACCTCTTAGAAGGTGTCGTGCAACTGGAACTTTAGAAGTTCAGAAGTTTAAGCGAAAGCCCAATGCATTACTATCCTGATATTATTATTCTTGTATTTTAATACATTTTTATCTATTTATCTATTTATTAAATAATTTTCTTTCCTTTTTTAATAAGTGGTGTCCCTTTTTTCCTGTACTTCCCTTTACTTTCTCTTACTTCTTCGTAATGAACACCATAATATTCTTTGGAAGCTTGAATTTCAAGACTGGCCCCTGTAGTGGGCTTGTTCCATATGAATAGGTTTCATCTGTTAGATAATAATAATAATAATAATAATAGTGTACTTAGGAAACCGACCCTCTCTCAAGAATTCTTTATTAAATCATCATTTTTTAAAAAGTAGCCATTACTTTTAATAAAGTATGCTTGAGAGAGGTTCCGCTTCTTAAAATAATAATAATAATAATAATAATAATAATAATAATAATAATAATAATAATAATAATAATAATAATAATAATGACATACCATCCTCTACAACGCAAACACTGACGAGACAGACGTACGAAAAAATTATATAAAGAATTTCATAGGCATTTCATACACCTATTCATTATCCTCAAAACTTTAGGACGGTAATATCACTAAGCAAGATTAGGCTGCGTCCCATCCCATTATCTTCTAGGTACATCTGAACTTCCTGGATGTCAGAAATTAGTAATCCTTCTAAGTATATGTTTGCTACTTCGTCAACCTGGGACTTTCTCTCGCTTCTTGCTTCTTGCAACACTCCTGAATTATGCAATGTCTACTTAAACCTGCTTTCTCTCATTTTTACTGGACAGAAATGCTTCTGAACATGACAATCTATTTTTCTAACTAAACTAAACTTTTATTAAAATTCATTACCGTAATTATTAGGAAGTTTCACCATCACTAAGGCGAATGGCATACGTAGTTATGCTCGTACAAATCGCATATTTTTTTCTTTTCAACAACTACTTCGTCAGAGCTTCATGAAATTTTGTCAGAAAGGTTCCACGCGTTCTTTCAGTTTCTTGACCCAGATAATACAAGTTGCCCCACCCCACCCCCCAAAAAAATTCTTTAATGTTAACATTGCTATTTATGAAATATTCTTATTACTTTCCATTTCTTTATAATACTGTGTTTTTATAATATTTGATTAACACAAGAGCATTCCACAAAAATATTATTTTTTTGACAAACAATAAGAATTTCTCTTACCGCCCCCCATCCGGCCTACCCCCCAAAAAAATCCACAGAAAATTTTTGTCATTTTACTAGCTCATCAATTTCAAATAAAATTTCTTGCTCCCACCCCTCACCCCCCACCCCCCGCCCTTTGGGAAATCTCTGCCCCCCATCCATACACCCCCCCTCCCCCCGCACACAAAAAAAAATCCAAAGAAAAATCTTTATGCCATATTACTAGCTCTCCAATTTCAAATAAAATCTCCTGCTCCGCCGCGCCCCCCTCCCCCCCACCCCAAACCTCCTGCCCTTTGGGAAATCTCCAAGACGGCGTCGCGCAAGAAGGCATTTCCCTGTTTTCGGAAAAGGGGTCAAATTGGAACTGGCATAGCTCGGGTCATTCAGCGACATTCGACGCTGGCCCCAGTTGCAAAAGCAGGTCAGAGATATGTCTGAAAGATGTCTTTCCAAGATTCGTTAAATTTCGAAAAATGACTAGATTTTCACAAGGAGTTATAAGTTGTTCCCTTCACCCGTGAGGTAGTCGAAACTTACTGTCAATTGGTGAACCTTTCTGATATTGACAATTAAGATAAAATTATTATTATTATTTTATTATTATTATTATTATTATTATTATTATTTATTATTATTATTATTTATTATTATTATTATTATTATTATTATTATTATTATTTTCTGCTCTATCACAGTCCTCCAATTCGACTGGGTGGTATTTATAGTGTGGGGTTCCGGGTTGCATCCTGCCTCCTTAGGAGTCCATCACTTTTCTTACTATGGGCGCCGTTTCTAGGATCACACTCTTCTGCATGAGTCCTGGAGCTACTTCAGCCTCTAGTTTTTCTAGATTCCTTTTCAGGGATCTTGGGATCGTGCCTAGTGCTCCTATGATTATGGGTACAATTTCCACTGGCATATCCCATATCCTTCTTATTTCTATTTTCAGATCTTATTATTATTATTATTATTATTATTATTATTATTATTATTATTATTATTATTATTATTATTATTATTAATAATAAAAATACTCATAGTAGCATGAGTCTTGATATGGAAACAAAAATCCACAGCTACGTATGTGTACATATATCTGATGATAAAGCTGTACAGAAAGCTTTCGGGAACCTGTTCGATTCCCACTTTCAATCTGAGAATGAAAGCAGGAATCGGACAGAGTCCCGAAAGCTCTCTGAACAGATTTATCTTTAGATATATGTACATTATTATTATTATTATCATCATCATTATTATTATTATATTATTATTATTATTATTATTATTATTATTATTAATTATTATTATTATTATTATTATTATTGTTGTTGTTGTTGTTGTTGAGTTGTTGTTGTTGTTGTCGTTATATGTACATATACATAACTGTGGATTTGTTTCTCAGTTATTATTATTATAATATATTACTATTATAAACTTGGGAAGAAAGAAAAATTATAGATTTCTAACAGATATTCTTAATTATAACAATTTTGCCACCATTGCAACCCATACTTAACGGCAAATGCCAACACAGACAAAATGGATAATGCTGGAAACCCAAGTATAACTGAACAATCAATCCAGGACAAAAGTAAATACAGTAAATGGAGACTATAAACACGAAGTAAACAATCTCTCAGCTTGCTAGAACTTAGGTGTTTCTTCAAAAAGTTTTTGAAAAAAAAAATATATATATGTATATATATATATATATATATATATATATATATATTATATATATATTATATATATATATATATATATATATATATATATATATATATATATATATATATATATATATATATATATGAGTGTGTGTGTGTGTCTGTGAGGTGGAGATGTAACGAACCATGCGGAACAGAGACAAGAAATAGATGGAAAAATAACTCCAGTCGGAAAATACTTCTCCTCCCCATTCCATAGTCTCTTCTTCAGCTCTAAGCTCAGCTGATGGACAAAAAAAAAGGAACGGCAAGTGACTTGACACGATCGTGAAATATGAAAGAGACGACTTCTCTCGCCTTTCAAATATTCAGCAGCACCGCCTCCTTCCCTCAATACGCGGGAAGGTTACGGTAGCTTTTACCAAGTCATTTTATAATGATCAATATAAAAAATATATATAATATATTATATATAATAATATATATATATATATATATAATTATATATATATATATATAGAAATAAAAAAGTCAATAAACAAGCAATAATAAAACAAATACATAAACAATGAAATCGATTTCCATCTTTTTATCATCTTCTTCTTCTCCCCTTTCTCCTTC
>NC_087203.1:114425875-114433375 GCF_015104395.2 Macrobrachium nipponense | reverse complement strand
TATACTTGCTAACAATAGCAGCAGTGCTGTTATTCTTAACAATAACAGCAGAAGTGCTGTAATTGCTAACAAGAACAGCAGTGTTATGATTGCTAACAATACCAGCAGTTCTATGCAGTGTGCTATACTTGCTAACAATAGCGGCAGCATTGCTATTATTTCTAACAATAGTAGCAGTGCTGTTATTGCTAACAATAGCAGCAGTGCTGTTATTCGTAGAAATAACAGCAGTGTTATTATTGCTAATAACAGCAGCAGTGCTGTAATTGCTAACAATGGGAGCAGATCTGTAATTGCAATTAGAAAAATTATACAAGTCGACATAATAATAATAATAATAATAATAATAATAATATAATAATAATAATAATAATAATAATAATAATAATAATAATAATGAAAGAAGGAGAGGAAAAGGTCAATAATGTTTATGGTGTCTGTACATAACATTTATGACGTACAATTTCACACATCCTTAATTATTTATTATAATCATAAATATCAACAGAACTCTCATTAAATCCCAGTTGAACATCTGCACTTAAAAACCGGATAAACAAAGGCTATTCTCAATTTAAATACATGTCCCGTAATATCTTCAAACATGGCGATGCGAGTATAGCATGAAAAGCACCGTTCTTGTTGTATTAAAATTTTTTTTTTAAAGTTTGCTTGAATATAAAATGGAATATTCTCGCAATGCAATTTAAACCCGTTGCCATCACCGCTATCCGACCGACTCAGTCATTGTTCGTCGTATCACATCGACATCTAATTCTAATCTAAGAACAAGCTAGACACGAAAATAAAAAAAAAAAAAAAAAAAAAAAAAAAAAGGGTCGTATTGTATTTCCCCGATGCCCCCATGCAAACAGTCATATATCCCTCAGACAACCCTCTGTGGGCCCCCTGGGGGGTGGCAGGGGAAACGGGGTGGGTGGATGACGATGGGGGTTGCACGTTGCAACTTCATCGTAAATAAAGACGAGAACAAAAGTCATCAAAAGTCGTCGTCTGCGAATATGGATGATACCAGATGTTCGTCGGATATATTGACGAATTCCTTGCAATCGCTTATATAACCGGCGCCATGCAATGGATCTGCTGTTGCTGAGTTTGCTTTTGCATGCGTCTGCACAAGCAAGAGAGTCGTCTGCTTGATCAAGAAATTGAGTTTTTCCTGTACTGAGCACAATGGGCAGAATGTTGAATGTTCAGTTTAGTTTACTAATGCGTAGATGTTTTTACTTCACTAATGTTCAGATGTGTTAACTATGTCTCAGATGTAGTTTACTATTGTCCAAAGGGCTAACTAATGTTCAGATGTTTACTATTAGTCAGATGTGTTTACTATTCCTCAGATATGTTTACTATTGTCCAAAGGGGCTATCTAATGTTCAGATGTGTTTGCTATTACTCAGATCTGTTTACTATTGTCCAAAGTGACAACTAATGTTCAGACGTGTTTACTATTGTCCAAAGTGACTAACTAAAGTTCAGATTGCTTTACTAATGTTAAGGTGGTTTCACTCATGTCCAGATGGGCTTACTTATGTCCAGAAGTGTTTACTAAATTTTAGAGGGATCAACAAATGTCCAGATGGGGGATCACTAATGTTCAGCTGTTTCTAATAGCACAATCTTCTGCATGAGTCCTGGAGCTACTTCGGCATTATTATTATTATTATTATTTTTTTTTTTTTGCTTTATCACAGTCCTCCAATTCGACTGGGTGGCATTTATAGTGTGGGGTTCCGGGTTGCATCCTGCCTCCTTAGGAGTCCATCACTCTTCTTACTATGTGCGCCGTTTCTAGGATCACACTCTTTTGCATGAGTCCTGGAGCTACTTTAGCCTCTAGTTTTTCCAGATTCCTTTTCAGGGATCTTGGGATCGTGCCTAGTGCTCCTATCCTATGATTATGGGTACAATTTCCACTGGCATATTATTATTATTATTATTATTATTATTTATTATTATTATTATTATTATTATTATTATGGGATAAGGCCACAACAGGGGCAACTGTCTTAAAATTCAAGCTTCCAAAGATTATGATGGTGCTCATTTGAAGGAAGTAACAGAAGGCTTTCCCTGTAATTCGGTTACGGGAAGGTTACAGGCCCCAAAATGCATATGTTTGCCGTTTCTCGAACTAGCTGAACGAAAGGGGTTGTCGAAAAAAGACAGTGACAGAAGACTTCTCGTAAACAGTTTGTGTTTGAGGAGTTACCATCACATCAAAGCTCCCTTTTCCCTTGAGCTATTGACAATATGGCTTCTTTCTTACTGTTGTTTCAAAGAACATGACAGAATGCGTCTCCCTGTACATAACTTAAAAAGGGTCTCTCTGTACATAAGTTAAAATGGGACTCTATGTACATAACTTAGAATGCGTTTCTCTTTACATAATTTAGAATGGTTCTCTATTTACATAACTGAGAATGGGTCTCTCTGTACATAACTTAGAATAGGTTTCACTGTACATAATTAAGAATGGGTCTCTCTGTACATAACTTTGAATAGGTTTCTCTTTACATAATTTAGAATGGGTCTCTCTGTACATAACTTTGAATAGGTTTCTCTTTACATAATTTAAAATGGGTCTCTCTGTACATAACTTAGAATAGGTTTCATTGTACATAATTAAGAATGGGTCTCTCTGTACATAACTTAGAATGGGTCTCTCTGTATATAACTTAGAATGGGTCTCTCTGTACATAACTTAGAATAGGTTTCTCTGTACATAATTAAGAATGGGTCTCTCTGTACATAACTTAGAATGGGTCTCTCCATACATAACTTAGAATGGGTCTCTCTGTACATAACTTTGAATAGGTTTCTCTTTACATAATTTAGGATGGGTCTCTCTGTGCATAACTTAGAATGGGTCTCTCTATACATAACTTAGAATGGGTCTCTCTGTACATAACTTAGAATGGGTCTCTGTACTTAATTTAAAGTGGGTCTCTGTAAATAATTGACAATGGGTCTCTCTGTACATAATTATATAATATTTTATACTAGATTTTTGGGAAGATGGAATTATTACAAAATAAAATAAATTTTCTGATGCAAAATCAATTAAAGGCAATCAATATAGCTTCTTTTCTACTGTTGTTTCAAAGAAGATGACAAAATGCGTCTCTCTGTACAAAATTTTCCAATATATTAAACTTGGTTCTCGGAAAAGTCGCCATTTTGTGAAATAAAAAAAAAATATGTAGATACAACAAAAACATTAAAAAGCACTGGAATATCCTTCGCCATTGGGATGTCTTATATAAATAAAAATAAATGACTTAAATCTTTCTTTCTTAAGTCCAGACAAACAATTTGGAAAGAATTATTCTGTGTTTCTTTCTTCTACAGCGGCCATATTGTTTTCCAGGAGACGAAAATTTTATCAAAACAACAACACAGGGAAAGTGAAGCTTCCTTAGACCCTCAGGAATAATACGAGTGAAACGTAATTAATGTATAAAACAGTTTTGTTTAAGCTTTCTTTTCGTTATTACTCCAACAAGCGTTGAGCATCTGTGATTTAATAACACACGCACACACTAATTATATATATATACATATATATATAATATATATATATATATATATATATATATATATATATATATAACATATATATATATACATATATACATATATACATATATATACATATATATAATATATATATACTATATATATATATATCATATATACGTATAATATATATATATATATATATATATATATATATATATATATACATATATATATATATATATATATATATATATCATATATACATATATATATATATATATATATATATATATATATATATATATATATATATATATATATTTTTTTTTATCTACTCATATGCCATTACCATTATTGAAAGATATTTTCAGCAAACTGCAAACGTATTACTTCAGGAAAATGGACAGGGAATAATAAAAATAAAAAAGGTCAGGAAAATCAGGAAAATGCACAGGAAATAATCAGAATAAGAAAATGTCGCTAAAACTGTGGAAACGCCCTGATGAAAACAGCCGTGTATATATCTCAACCACCAACTATCAAGTGACTCACTACGCTTAGCATATGTAAATCACCTTTCCTATACGTTCATAATATTCTAAAAATTTATAAACCTATATTTTCGGCTGGTGAATCTTGATTGAAAATAATTAATCATAAAGGTTTAATTTTGTTTAATTCTCTCTCTCTCGTTATCAATGTTCTTTGATGTTAGAACTGAAAAACTTTTTTGGAAATCTCTTTCAAGAAATTTTTTAAAAAATGATCCCGTAGTTAAAATATGCAAAATCAAACCCAATAGCAGTTTAATTTTACGAATTAGAATTCGATAACACCAGATCAGTCATTTAAACTTATTAATCTCGGCTTGCAACAATTTTTCGTGCAAGAAGAAGAAAATCTTAAGCTTAAGCATTTTCGCTTACAAGAGACCGCCTAGATTAGGCTACCGTGAAAGTTTTTCTCGGTAAATGAAAAGCAGGTTTTTAACTTAAAAAAAAAAGAAAAAAAAAACAGTCTCAAATACGAAAAAGTTTCTTGAAAATTGCCGAAAGATTCATGATTTTCCCTGCAAATTTTTTATTTATTTATTTATTTATTTATTTATTTATTTATTTATTTATTTATTTATTTATTTTTTATTTCAACGTTTTTAAACAATTGAAATGCATAAAGCGTTTGTGCTGCCTGTTTGTACAATGATTATAACACAGCAACCAATGGGCACAAAGGCCCAGTCTCTGGCGGTACCAATTACTGGAGAAAAAGTCTTCAAACTGTAAAGTATAAAATGTACAAGCAACGTAGCAACTTATATTAATAAAGTAGAGGAGTATTGCAAATATAATCAAACACCTGGTTCGCAATGGACAATTTTCTCATATTGGAAACTTTCTTATCAAAAATAGTGCACTCAGAGAACATGAAATGACATTATATTACAAGCAGATGTTACGACACCAAAGGTAACGGGCGCCGAATATATATATATGATATATATATATATATATATATATATATATATATATATATATATATATATATAGATATAGATATAGATATATAGATATAGATATATATATATGTGTGTGTGTGTGAAAATTCCTAAACTACTTTTAGACATTGCCGTCCTCACATCCATACCAGTGACCAGAAATATATACATTAAGCCAGAAATTTGACATGATATACTGCGTATTTAATATAATATATTAAATATAACATATTCAATATATATCATTAAGTAAATAAATGACGAATTACACTCGGCTAATCCCGTCAACGTACTTCTACTCACATTATCGTGAACTGGTTTAAGCGTTTCAACCCAAGAGATAATACCAGGGCAATAATACAGAGGAATACATTATTCTTAAATAAGACACTAAACAAAACATCTTGGAAAAAATAAGAACGACCAGCCTCATGTTGGCTAAAAATAATAAGGACCAATTCACCAAACGAAAGTGACCCCTCTAAATAAGGACTTCGGTCATGAGGTGCAAAATAATAATAAGCATTCCACGCTTTTAGCGACTGTATTCAAACGCTACTTTTAGAATTAGAAGGAAATCTTCATTAGAACGCAGGCAGGGCTATTTCTGGTGCCCAAAGCGCACGCAATGTCGGATGCAAATGAGAACATTTTGAAACCTACTTTAGTGAAAGTAGCCTAACCCCCATGGGGGTGGGGGGGAGGGTGGAGGGGGAGGCAGGCAACATTTCGCAAGCACTTCTGTCAAACAGTCTCTAAAACACAGTTTGCCTGCAAGCATGACTTAAGTATGGACTGTCATAATTACGAGTGTAATTTTTATTTATTTATTTTGATTGATTTATTTATTTTTTAGTGCGCTCGCTCACCCTAGACCGGAGGTAATTCCGTTAATTTGAAACCAGTTTTTTTGGGGTGTAATTATCAAGGAAACTCAAGTTTATTTGCGATTTGAGTTTCCACATATTTTCGTTAAGGAATTCAACTATGTCGCAATAACACCATTACCTCGATAAATGCTCAGCCATACACAACACAAAACTGCAAATTAGTTAGTATCCATGCGACAGCCTAACTTGACGCTGACACAATAAAATTTGAGAACATGCACTTGTAAAGTATGATCTTTATAAAGACAAGAAACTGCATAAGGAAATCAGTCTTCGTTGGAATTTGCAAAAATAGGGAATAGCGGGAAAAACGCTTGTTTAGAATTAACTGTACATCTCCATGAACACTAAAGCATATGAAGATTAAAACAATAAGTGAATGAGGATATAAATAAAGCAATTCACATGAAAAAATTCAGTAGAAAAAAATAAATGAACGGACGCAAACATACGAAGGAAAAGGAGTCATTGCCGACTTAACATCATTACGGAAGTTTTGGTAAATAATAGAGATTTATTCATAAAGCAAAAACCGAGCGTCGGAAGCCCAAACTCAATAATAAAGTACATTTAATAAAACGGTTTTGAAACTATATTACTGAAATAGTTTTTAAAACGTGGAAAGAACCGGACAATGCGTTGCGTAAAATAGTAATTAGAATTCTAGCGAAAGAAAACACTGCTCCAGAAAGAGACGTCTTAAAAAAACAATACAAACTGAAGCAAAGAAAATTATTCAAAGAAAAAGTTTCCATGAAAAGTTACCACCCAGACAGAGACTATATACGAGAACTTCTGACCAATTCGGCCGTAGCAGATTTACCTAAAAGACTTTTTTTTTCTTTTTTCAACTTCATGAAAATAAAGTATTTTATCTTTTTAACTTCATGAAAATAAAGTATGTTATTTTTTTAACTTCATGAAAAGAAAAGTTGACCAAGAATAGTTTTGGGTGAAAATCTGGATTCGAAATGGGACTGTCTATATAGACGAAAATTTTAATGAAACAGAAAGAGACCTTTCGTGATTACGAATAAGTAATGGCGCCTAACAAGCATACGAATACTCAAGTCTACTGAAAATCATAGACTCTACAGAAATTCTTCTACAGAGATTCATCACTGTGTTTGATATTGGAGGATGATGAAAACAAACTACGCCTCGTCAAGTTGTCATAAATCGCCTCGTTTTTCTTGATAAATTTAGGGAGGATTTTGTCAAATTAAATTACCATAACCTGACAAAGATGATATCTCTCGATCAAATCAAATAATAATAATAATAATAATAATAACTAATAATAATAATAATAATAATAATATAATACCGATGCTTTTCCCATGGTATAAAAGATTACCAAATCATTAAGAAATAAAAAAGCCGTATCATAAAAATTCATTTAACTTATATGGCACATTTCAGTACTTTGATGAAACCGGCCATTCATACATCGAGATACATTGATTATTATTATTGCAATTTCTATATATCATTCACAAGTTTGACACTATTCGTATGGAGCAAGACCACCAAAGGGGCCTTTAACTTGAAATTCAAACGGAAATGATAATT